>NW_024055589.1:0-71368 GCF_902713615.1 Scyliorhinus canicula | reverse complement strand
GGGGGCTGGGGGGAGGGGAAGGGTTAGGGAAAGGGGGGCTGGGGGGAGGGGAAGGGTTAGGGAAAGGGGGGCTGGGGGAGAGGGGAAGGGTTAGGGAAAGGGGGGCTGGGGGGAGGGGAAGGGTTAGGGAAAGGGGGGCTGGGGGGAGAGGGAAGGGTTAGGGAAAGGGGGGCTGGGGGGAGGGGAAGGGTTAGGGAAAGGGGGGCTGGGGGGAGAGGGGAAGGGTTAGGGAAAGGGGGCTGGGGGAGAGGGAAGGGTTAGGGAAGGGGGGCTGGGGGGAGGGGAAGGGTTAGGGAAAGGGGGGCTGGGGGTGAGGGTGAAGGGTTAGGGAAAGGGGGGCTGGGGGGAGAGGGGAAGGGTTAGGGAAAGGGGGGCTGGGGGGGAGGGGAAGGGTTAGGGAAAGGGGGGTTGGGGGGAGGGGAAGGGATAGGGAAAGGGGGCTGGGGGGAGAGGGGGTTAGGGAAAGGGGGGCTGGGGGGAGAGGGGAAGGGTTAGGGAAAGGGGGGCTGGGGGGAGGGGAAGGGTTAGGGAAAGGGGGGCTGGGGGGAGAGGGGAAGGGTTAGGGAAAGGGGGGCTGGGGGGGAGAGGGGAAGGGTTAGGGAAAGGGGGGCTGGGGGGGAGAGGGGAAGGTTAGGGAAAGGGGGGCTGGGGAGAGATGGAAAGGGTTATGGAAGGGGGGCTGGGGGGAGGGGAAGGGTTAGGGAAAGGGGGGTTGGGGGTGGGGTGAAGGGTTAGGGGAAGGGGGGCTGGGGGGAGGGGAAGGGTTAGGGAAGGGCGGCTGGGGGGAGAGGGGAAGGGTTAGGGAAGGGGGGCTGGGGGTAGAGGGGAAGGGTTAGGGAAAGGGGGGCTAGGGGGGAGGGGAAGGGTTAGGGAAAGGGGGGCTGGGGGGAGGGGAAGGGTTAGGGAAAGGGGGGCTTGGGGGGAGGGGAAGGGTTAGGGAAAGGGGGGCTGGGGGGAGGGGAAGGGTTAGGGAAAGGGGGGCTGGGGGGAGGGGAAGGGTTAGGGAAAGGGGGGCTGGGGCTGAGGGGAAGGGTTAGGGAAAGGGGGGCTGGGGGAGGGGAAGGGTTAGGGAAAGGGGGCTGGGGCTGAGGGGAAGGGTTAGGGAAAGGGGGGCTGGGGGGAGAGGGGAAGGGTTAGGGAAAGGGGGGCTGGGGGAGGGGAAGGGTTAGGGAAAGTGGGGCTGGGGGGGAGAGGGGAAGGGTTAGGGAAAGGGGGGCTGGGGGGGAGGGTTAGGGAAAGGGGGCTGGGGGGAGAGGGAAGGGTTAGGGAAAGGGGGGCTGGGGGGAGGGGAAGGGTTAGGGAAAGGGGGGCTGGGGGGAGGGGAAAGGTTAGGGAAAGGGGGCTGGGGGGAGGGGAAGGGATTAGGGAAAGGGGGGCTCGGGGAGAGGGGAAGGGTTAGGGAAAGGGGGGTTGGGGGAGGGGAAGGGTTAGGGAAAGGGGGGTTGGGGGGAGGGGAAGTGTTAGGGAAAGGGGGGCTGGGGGGGAGGGGAAGGGTTAGGGAAAGGGGGGCTGGGGGGAGGGGAAGGGTTAGGGAAAGGGGGGCTGGGGGGAGAGGGGAAGGGTTAGGGAAAGGGGGGCTGGGGGGAGGGGAAGGGTTAGGGAAAGGGGGCTGGGGGAGAGAGGGGAAGGGTTAGGAAAGGGGGGCTGGGGGGGAGGGGAAGGGTTAGGGAAAGGGGGGCTGGGGGGAGGCGAAGGGTTAGGGAAAGGGGGGCTGGGGGGAGGGGAAGGGTAGGGAAAGGGGGGCTGGGGGGTGGGGAAGGGTTAGGGAAAGGGGGGCTGGGGGAGGGGAAGGGTTAGGGTAAGGGGGGCTGGGGGAGAGGGGAAGGGTTAGGGAAAGGGGGGCTGGGAGGAGGGGAAGGGTTAGGGAAAGGGGGGCTGGGGGAGGGGAAAGGTTAGGAAAGGGGGGCTGGGGGGGTAAGGGTTAGGGAAAGGGGGCTGGGGGAGAGGGGGTTAGAGAAAGGGAGGCTTGGGGGAGGGGAAGGGTTAGGGAAAGGGGGCTGGGGAGGGGAAGGGTTAGGGAAAGGGGGGCTGGTGTGGAGAGGAAGGGTTAGGGAAAGGGGGGCTGGGGGGAGGGGAAGGGTTAGGGAAAGGGGGGCTGGGGGAGAGGGGAAGGGTTAGGGAAAGGGGGGCTGGGGGGAGGGGAAAGGTTAGGGAAAGGGGGGCTGGGGGGGAGGGGAAGGGTTAGGGAGATGGGGGCTGGGGGGAGAGGGGAAGGGTTAGGGAAAGGGGGACTGGGGGGGAGAGGGGAAGGGTTAGGGAAAGGGGGCTGTTGGAGGGGAAGGGTTAGGGAAAGGGGGACTGGGAGAGGGGAAGAGTTAGGGAAAGGGGGACTGGGGGGAGAGGGGAAGGGTTAGGGAAAGTGGGGATGTGGAGTGGTGAAGGGTTAGGGAAAGGGGGGCTGGGGAGAGGTGAAGGGTTAGGGAAAGGGGGGCTGGGGAGAGGTGAAGGGTTAGGGAAAGGGGGGCTGGGGAGAGGGGAAGGGTTAGGGAAAAGGGGGCTGGGGAGGGAAGGGTTAGGGAAAGGGGGGCTAGGGGGGAGAGGAAGGATTAGGGAAATGGGGACTGGGGGGGAGAGGGGAAGGGTTAGGGAAGGGGGCTGGGAGAGGGGAAGAGTTAGGGAAAGGGGGTCTGGGGGAGAGGGGAAAGGTTAGGGAAGGGGGGGCTGGGGGGAGGGGAAAGGGTTAGGGAAAGGGGGCTGGGGGGAGGGGAAGGGTTAGGGAAAGGGGGGCTGGGGGAGTGGGAAGGGTTAGGGAAAGGGGGCTGGGGGGAGGGGAAGGGTTAGGGAAAGGGGGCTGGGGGGAGGGGAAGGGTTAGGGAAATGGGGCTGGGGGGAGAGGGGAAGGGTTAGGGAAGGGGGGCTGGGAGAGGGGAAGAGTTAGGGAAAGGGGGTCTGGGGGGAGGGGAAGGGTTAGGGAAGGGGGGCTGGGGGAGGGGAAGGGTTACGGAAAGGGGGCTGGGGGAGGGGAAGGGTTAGGGAAAGGGGGCTGGGGGAGGGGAAGGGTTAGGGAAAGGGGGGCTGGGGGGAGGGGAAGGGTTAGGGAAAGGGGGCTGGGGGTGAGGGAAGGGTTAGGGAAAGGGGGGCTGGGGACTGAGGGGAAGGGTTAGGGAAAGGGGGGCTGGGGGGGAGAGGGGAAGGGTTAGGGAAAGGGGGGCTGGGGGGAGAGGGGAAGGGTTAGGGAAAGGGGGGCTGGGGGGAGGGGAAGGGTTAGGGAAAGGGGGGCTGGGGGGAGGGAAGGGTTAGGGAAAGGGGGGCTGGGGGCTGAGTGGAAGGGTTAGGGAAAGGGGGGCTGGGGGGAGAGGGGAAGTGTTAGGGAAGTGGGGCTGGAGGGGAGGGGAAGGGTTAGGGAAAGGGGGGCTGGGGAGTATCAGACACGCTGAACTGGACAGTAACAGTTGTCAATAAAGAAAAGACGAAGCATTTTCACTGTCTAATAAATGTAAAAAAACCGCAATGCACAGAATTGTGAAAATGGTAATAAAATGATTTTTTCAACAAATTGAGATTGCCCAGGTCATTGTTTCCAATTAAGGGGCAATTTAGCATGGCCAATCCCCCTGCCTGGCACATCTTTGGGTTGTGGGGGCGAAACCCACACAAACACGGGGAGAATGTGCAAACTCCACACGGACAGTGACCCAGAGCCGGGATCGAACAGTGATTAGCACTGCTGCCTCACAGCTACAGGGTCCCAGGGTTCGATTCCCGGCTCTGGGTCACTGTCTGTGCGGAGTCTGCACGTTCTCCCCGTGTCTGCGTGGGTTCCCTCCGGGTGCTCTGGTTTCCTCCCACAGTCCAAAATCGTGCAGGTGAGGTGGATTGGCCAAGATAAATCAAAATTGTGCAGAGTATCTAAAGATGTTGAGGTTGGGTGGGGTGACAGCGACGGGGTAGGGGAGTGGGCCAAGGTATGGTGGTCTGTTCAGGGTTTACACTGTCTCTGTCATTATTGTTTACACCGACAATGCTGCCGCTGTGTGAGCACTTTGGCAAACTTTCTATCTCATTATCTTCAATCATTACTAACCAAACTGACACACACGCACACACCTATTCGCCAAACTCTGACGCCTGTTCGGGTACACAGAGGGAGAATTCAGAATGTCCAATTCACCGAACAGCAGGTCTTTGGACAGTGGGAGGAAGCCGGAGCACCCGGAGGAAACCCACACAGACACGGGGAGAACGTGTAGACTCCACACGGACAGTCAGCCAAACGGGAATCGATCTGGGACCCTGGCGCTGTGAAGCCACAGTGCTACCCACTGTGCTACCGTGTCACTTACCGTGCCGCGTAAAGAATGGCGCACATACCCCTCCCCCCCTCCCCCGCCAGACACATACACACATGTACAGAAAAACGCAAACACAAACTCAGACAGGCTGGGTCAATACATCTTTCAAATGGAGAGAGATCACATCTCCATCTTTAATTTGGAGAGGTGTATCTGGCCTGTGTGTGACCCAAGTCACACACTGACACTGAACATCCTCACAGCAGCTTGGGGACAGACATTTCTCAAGCACCTTTCAGAACCTTTGGGTATCACAAACTGTTTCACAGGCAATGGAACCCTTTTGAAAAGTGTTTATTTAGGAAATGGACCAGCTAATTTCAAAGAGAGACAGAAACAGGATAAAATTGTGCTGTACATGTTTCAGTGCTGTCACTGAGACACACACGAGATGTATAATATCAATTATTATTCTGAAGCATTTGATTAAATCACCGCTCAACCTAAATTCCAGTGTTTCAGAGTAAAGTTCCACCTACATTGTCCACCAAACACTCCGAGCCCAAATACTGGCTGGGGTTAAATACAATGTCAAAATCCCTCTGTCCTGTCCAAGGAATTTTTCACTGCAGATAGTTATTTTTATTTTTTGGAAAAGCAGAACTTAAATTGCACAGAATCCCAGGGTGGAATCTTGTGTATTGCAATCATGAATTCAGCACTTCACATTTAAACATGAAGTTTAAGCTCCGATTACAGGTTGTCTGCTTGTCTCTGTTTCTACATTCAATGTTCCTGTAGCTTGTTCACTTGTCTGAATTATTTGAACAATAAGCGTTGGTTAAGAATCCTTTCTCACAGCACATGGAAGTTGTGAATCTTCAAGGCTCTCAGTCTAATGTAGTTAAAAAACAACTGCATCATTTGATCATCAATCCATTTCCCAACCCTAAATACATCTCACACATTTCCATAATGCAGGAATATCTCCATCAAAACTTCTAATCAGTTCCCCATATACTTATTAACACTCACCTGTATGAAGTAAATCCCACTGACAGATTCCGAATGCTGCTCAGAAAAATGACTGGTTATTTTAAACTTTGAACCTGAACTATTTTAACTTGTCCATCAGCCGTATTGTACAGAAATGGTGTCCCTGGGGGATGATAGATTCTTAGCAAGATTGAAACATTGAGGAACCCCACGTACTGCATTTGACAACATTTGTGGCACTTTCAAAATCTGCGATACATTGCTGTCTGTATTGTGTGAATCCAGCTGGGAAATATCTGGACAGTTTAAACTTCCACTCTTTCTGTATTCTCATCATTTATAAAGAACACAGTTCTCTCCTTCTTTAGTCTAAAGTACATCATTTTATATTTCCCTACACTGAAATGCATCCACCAGTTCAGTCTTCTCCCAAATATTAATATCTCTCTGCAATTGTTTTCAGCAATGTTGCTAACAATGCTGTCTAATGTGTGGTGTCATTGGCAAACTGTAATGTGCAGCATTCTATCAAATTGCCTTAAAGGGCTAATGTACACAGCAAAACTGTGTGTGTGTGCACACGCACACATGTGTCTCTGTCGGAGCGGATGTGTGTGTCCGCATGTACCTGTACACGTGTATGTATCTGTCAGTGTGTGCACACGCATGTGTTTGTGTGTGAAAAACTAATCCCACTGTTCCACTCTCTCCTCATAACCCTGGATTAATACAAACTAATCCCACTGCCCCGTCCTCACCACATATCCCTGTATCAATCCCAAACTAATCCCACCGTCCCGCTCTCTCCCCATATCCCTGTATCAATCCCAATCTAATCCCACTGCCCCACTCTCTCCACATATCCCTGTATCAATCCCCAATCTAATCCCACTGCCCCGCTCTCTCACCATAGCCCTGTATCAATCCCAAACTAATCCCACTGTCCCGCTCTTCCCATAGCCCTGTATCAATCCCCAAACTAATCCCACTGTCCTGCTCTCCCCATAGCCCTGTATCAATCCCAATCTAATCCCACTGCCTCCTCTCTCCCCATAGCCCTGTATCAATTCCAAACTAATCCCACTGCCTCGCTCTCTCCCCATAGCCCTGTATCAATCCCCAAACTAATCCCACTGCCCAGCTCTCTCCCCATAGCCCTGTATCAATCCCCAAACTAATCCCACTGCCCAACTCTCTCCCCATAGCCCTGTATCAATCCCCAAACTAATCCCACTGCCCAACTCTCTCCCCATAGCCCTGTATCAATCCCCAAACTAATCCCACTGCCCCACTCTCTCCCCATAGCCCTGTATCAATCCCCAAACTAATCCCACTACCCCACTCTCTCCCCATAGCCCTGTATCAATCCCAAACTAATACCACTGCTCCACTCTCTCCCCGTAGCCCTGTATCAATCCCCAAACTAATCCCACTGCCAAACTCTCTCAACATAGCTCTGTGTCAATCCCTAAACTAATCCCACTGCCTCACTCTCTCCCCATAGCCCTGTATCAATCCCAAAGTAATCCCACTGCCCCGCTCTCTCCCATAGCCCTGTGTCAATCCCCAATACTAATCCCACTCTCCCCACAGCCCTGTGTCAATCTCCAATACTAATCCCACTCTCCCCACAGCCCTGGGTCAATCCCCAAACTAATCCCACTCTCCCCACAGCCCTGGGTCAATCCCCAAACTAATCCCAGTCTCCCCACAGCCCTGTGTCAATCCCCAATACTAATCCCACTCTCCCCACAGCCCTGGGTCAATCCCCAAACTAATCCCAGTCTCCCCACAGCCCTGGGTCAATCCCCAAACTAATCCCACTCTCCCCACAGCCCTGTGTCAATCCCCAATACTAATCTCATTCTACCCACAGCCCTATGACGAATGTTCCATCGTGATCACTTTGCTGATTGTGGAATCTTACTGTGCAATCAATATTCCTGCTGTCAGTTTGTCCACCTTCGAGTACAAAGCGAGATAGAAATCCATCTTCAGATAGTCTGAACTTAATTTTGAAAGTGTCCCATTTGTGGGCTCTTCCTGTGCACACGCTGCCTTCAGAATTCCCCAAATTAAACACAAGGTGAGAGAGGAGTGACAGGAGTGAGTTAACAGAAAGCAGTTGGGGTTATCAAACTGACCATTTTAATTTAATCTAAATTGTTTCATTTTAATTTCTAATTTCAGAAATTGACATCAGATGACCCTTTATTTATTCATGAAATACCTTATATCTCCAAGTGGGAAAAATCAAATTGAATCCAAAATTATAGAGCAGATCACTGAAGAAATCTGCCTGTGAGTAACAGAATAAGATTGTCCCCATCAAAGTCTCCCAAGGCAGGAACGTCCTGGGGTTCCTTACCGGTCTTTACCCATTGTATAGAAAGCCCTCCTTGGGAGACAGACAAATAGACATCCCAAACTAGTCAGAAATTCAGGGGGAAATAAATATTAACATCAAGACTGAAGTAACAGGACATTGCTCGATCTGTTGCTGTCGCCTGAATTAACATAACCATAGACAGGACAAATGCCTCTGGCCTCTCCTGTGAAGGTACATCTTTGGTAAACAATCACAGCGGACAGACTGAAAACATTCATCACAGAAAGTCAGGGGGTAGGGCTGCACACAGATCTCTGAGGACATCTCAAACAATACTGTTTCTAACCATTTCCCAATAGTATTTTATCTTATGCTTCAATTCTGTTATACAGAAATGTGGTCACTGTGGAATGATTGTGTAAAGACAGCAGCTTGCTCGATCGATTGCTGTGTCATTTATCAATAGTAAGATTGGTATCTATTATCAGTCATTTACATGTCAATATTGAGCAATCCTCAGAGGCAGACATTCCACACATGGCAGAGACTATGGCTGGAGTTTGCTCACAGCTCACTGAGGGTAAATCTGAGTCTGAGGGACTTCAGTTCTCAAACCAATCCTCCCACTACACTGAAAACATTGCCCCTCTTGTTCAGTGTGTGTCTGTGTGTGTTGCTGAGTGTGTCAATCTGTTTGTTTTTCACCTGTGAATTGTGTGTGTTGGTATGTTGCTGAGAGATTGACAGGAGAGTGGAAATGCTGGACTCCTGTTGTGCTGTTTTGTGCAGGTTTGAAAATGTCACTCTTAATGTCTTTCTAAGCAATTTTATCTCTTTTTCTCCCAAGGGATTTTTACTTGGAGAACTTTAAGGTAGTCGGGAATACAAAGAGGAGGATTTGGTGGGGATGACGAGGGAGTGAGAATTCATCCAGAGCGCTGGCTGAGGCCTGTTCCGCAGGCTTCACCCGGGGTGAGTTGTGTCTGGTTATTAACCTGACAGTGGTTTAATTTTAATATCTGAGGGTTAAAGAGAGAGAGAGGGAGGAGGGAGACAGAAATATAAATGAGTTAGGGATGGAGAGACAGGGAGAAACACAAGGGAAGGGGAACTGTCTCTCAATCCTTTTTAGTCTCTGGTTGAAAGCTGTGACATTTTTGTATTTGGATGTTGCTGAGTTTGTGTATCTGAAAAGTGGATCCTGGGCTCTCGCTTTCTCAAATAGTTTCAAACTTTTCCTGTCTTTCACTTAACTTTCACCCTCTTTTCCCCAGGAATTTGAATTTTGAAAGACTGCAATGTGAGCAGGAATCCTTGGACCAGGGCTTTTCTTCAGAGGTTGGATGGATGGACTGAGGCCTATTCCACAGGCTTCACCCAGGGTGAGTGTGTGTCTGCTTATTACCCTGATTTAATGTTCATAACTGAGGGACAATGAGAATGAGATCGTGGGGAGGGGAGGAGAGAGAGACGGAGAAACACCAGGGAAGCGGGAACTGCCTCTCAATCTTTGTTATTCTGTGATTAATAACTGAGATATTTCTAGGTGGATGTTGCTGAGAGTCTGTGTAACAGAGAGAGAATTTGGCCTCTTGCTGTGTTTCTAGTTTAAACATTTTCCTGTGTATTAGTTAATGTTCTCTCCCTTTTCCCCAGGAATTTGAATTTTGAAGACTGCAATGTGACCAGGAATCTTTGGACAAGGGATTTTCTCCAGAGCACAAGTGGGTGGACTGAGGCCTACTCCAAAGGCCGCACTCACGGGAGTTGTCTCTTTATTGCCGCCCCGGCCTTGCACTCAGACACAAACACAGTAAACCTTTGGTGGGTGACAAAGAGTGAATTAAAATCTGTAATGTGAAGCTGTCTAACTTTTGATCCTGAATCCAAATAACAGGGGTTATTATAAACCTGGGTGTCCCAAAGGGGGGGGGGGGGGGGTTGGATTTCATTGCCTGAGCCCCGGTCACTCTCCGTATAACCTGTTAGCTATTTTAAACAACACTCAACACTTCTGACTGCAGCTTCTGGGGTCTTTCTGTGTATCAGTGGACTTTGTTATAAAAGGTTTTTATTAGTTTTAAGAGGCAGTTTAACGCTGTCAGAGAAATGAAGGGAGTTCTTTAGAATATAGAACAGTACAGCACAGAACAGGCCCTTCGGCCCTCGATGTTGTGCTTAGCAATGATCACCCTACTCAAACCCACGTATCCACCCTATACCCGTAACCCAACAACCCCCCCCCCCCCCCTTAACCTTACTATTAGGACACTACGGGCAATTTAACATGGCCAATCTACCTAACCTGCACATCTTTGGACTGTGGGAGGAAACCGGAGCACCCGGAGGAAACCCACGCACACACGGAGAGAACGTGCAGACTCCGCACAGACAGTGACCCAGCCGGGAATCGAACCTGTGACCCTGGAGCTGTGAAGCATTTATGCTAACCACCATGTTACCGTGCTGTCCAATCCACACACAGGATGATGGTGGAGGAAGAGGTTTGGATCCAGGGGGAATGGGGCTCGAAGCAGGAGTGAGGGAGGAGAGGAAGTACAGCATCCCACCTGGTTAGGTTGACATTGCTGCTGCTGTGGGATCTTGCTGTTCACACACAGAACTGTGGCTTTTGCCCACAAAGCAATTGTGATCACAACTCTTAAAAATAAAATAACACATGGACTGCAAAGTGGGTTCGAAGATCTCAAATTTGAAAGTCTTGGGACTGAGTGAGTTGAACCGTTTTCACAGGGGACTGAGTGAGATGGACTGATTAGTGATATGTTGGTGATGGGGAGGGGAGTGCATGTGTGAGTGTGGGATGGGGTGGGGGCGGTAATTCAGCTCACCGAGTTCCCCAAAGTAACCAAACTTTCCCCCATTCCCCCCGCCTCACTGCCCGTTTTAAAGAGGGACTTTCATTTCATTTCATTCAGACAATTTGCCAATTGCCCAGTTCCTGCCTTTTACTGGAATGTCACTGTTGTCTGTGGAAAAGCTCAGGGTTGCGTTTGAATTGACTTTGGCAAAGTTTCTGCTGGTCAAATTCTCTGTCTCTGTCCCCGTCTTACTCCCCGAGACAGAGAAATGGGTGTAGAGAGAGTGGCGAGGGAGGGGAGAGAGCGAGGGAAACAGGAATAGAGAGCAGAATAGAGGTGGAGTTTGGTGTGAGGGTTGGGTGGGGGGAGGGGGTTAGGCACAAAGTATCTGGGGGTCTCCAGTGTGCAGTCAGTGCCCTGCTCCCAGTCTCAGGGAGGTGGGGCAGGGGAGGGGTTAGGTTATGTCTGCCCCCTCCTGTACAGTCTATGAACAGTTTAATTTGACATTGTGTGTGGTCACTAAGCTCAGGAAAGGCTGCATGCCATTGGTACACAGCAGGATCCCACAGGCAGCAATGTGATCCTATCCGGGTGGGGAGATGAGAGATACACTTTCCTTCCCCTACCTGCTGTCATCCTCCTTCCCCCTCGCCCCCCCCCCCCGTACCCACACACTCTCTCTGAACACCCCCCCCCCCCCACCCCACCCGTGACCACCATCTGTATTGCCAGTCTGCAGACACATCCCCTCTGTCCCCAGAAAGAGTTACACTGCCCCCTTTCCACTGGCAAATCAGCTGCCTATTCCTTAAGGAGTCTTTTTACAATCACCCTTCCAGCAAATATTTCTATTCCCAAATCAGGTACAGAAAGTGGGAGAAGTTAGTGGAAGCTGAGTTTACAGATCTTTAACACCAGATTGCATTCTGGATTAATCCTGGCAGGTTTATCCATTGCAATGAAGTGAGGCTATAGTGACATGTCCAGGAATTAGTTTCAATTGAGATTTAGTGACGGGCTGACATTGAATCTGTCCCTTTGTCTCTCCTTCTCTTTACCCATGTCTCTATCTGTTTCCTCCTTGTGGTGAACATATTGTACTAACTATTCACCATGTATTACACTCTTCCACGCTATTGCCCATGTGGGCTCCACCTATGGACCATTGTATGATATGGCTCTGAATGTACCATGCTGGGGCCTGTGTGGGCTCCCCCTATGGCCCATTGTACGATATGGCTCTGAATGTACCATGCTGGGGCCTGTGTGGGCTCCGCCTATGGACCATTGTACGATATGGCTCTGAATGTACCATGCTGGGGCCTGTGTGGGCTCCGCCTATGGACCATTGTACGATATGGCTCTGAATGTACCATGCTGGGGCCTGTGTGGGCTCCGCCTATGGACCATTGTACGATATGGCTCTGAATGTACCATGCTGGGGCCTGTGTGGGCTCCGCCTATGGCCCATTGTACGATATGGCTCTGAATGTACCATGCTGGGGCCTGTGTGGGCTCCGCCTATGGACCATTGTACGATATGGCTCTGAATGTACCATGCTGGGGCCTGTGTGGGCCCCGCCTATGGACCATTGTACGATATGGCTCTGAATGTACCATGCTGGGGCCTGTGTGGGCTCCGCCTATGGACCATTGTACGATATGGCTCTGAATGTACCATGCTGGGGCCTGTGTGGGCTCCGCCTATGGACCATTGTACGATATGGCTCTGAATGTACCATGCTGGGGCCTGTGTGGGCTCCGCCTATGGACCATTGTACGATATGGCTCTGAATGTACCATGCTGGGGCCTGTGTGGGCTCCGCCTATGGACCATTGTACGATATGGCTCTGAATGTACCATGCTGGGGCCTGTGTGGGCTCCGCCTATGGACCATTGTACGATATGGCTCTGAATGTACCATGCTGGGGCCTGTGTGGGCTCTGCCTATGGACCATTGTACGATATGGCTCTGAATGTACCATGCTGGGGCCTGTGTGGGCCCCGCCTATGGACCATTGTACGATATGGCTCTGAATGTACCATGCTGGGGCCTGTGTGGACTCCGCCTATGGACCATTGTACGATATGGCTCTGAATGTACCATGCTGGGGCCTGTGTGGGCTCCGCCTATGGACCATTGTACGATATGGCTCTGAATGTACCGTGCTGGGGCCTGTGTGGGCTCCGCACCTTGAGGGTCGGTATAAAAAGCTGCTGCCAAGTCGGCGGCTATTAGTAGTAGAGCAGTCGCAGGCAGGCACTGTTCTAGACAATATAAGCCACAGTTTACTTCCACTCACTGACTCACGTGAATTGCTGGTGGCATCAATTTAATCAACTACAACACCACAATGGAATCGGCCCTCAAACCTGACCGACGGGAACTTCACCCACAGGCCGCGGAAGGCAAAGGGATTTTTTAGCACTGGCTCCGCTGTTTTGTGGCCTACGTCGCCGCCTCCTCCTCGCCTTCCGTCACCGACGATTAGAAGCTGAGCCTCCTCCACGCTGGGGTGAGCCATCGAATTTCTGAACAACTGGAGGAATCCTCCACATATGCGGCCGCCCTGGCGATGCTGAAGCGCCGATACGTAAGGCTGGTGAACGAGGTGTATGTACGACACCTCCTCACCACTCGCCGCCGCCAAATGCCCCAGGGAATCGCTGGAGGAGTAGCTACGCCACCTCAAAGTCCTCGCGCAAAGTTGCAACTACCAGGCTATTATGGCCTCGCAACATATGGACCTCGCCGTCCGGGAGGCCTACGTGGCTGGAGTCAGGTGGAACTATGTCAGACAGCGCATGCTCGAGAAAGGCGCCCTCGACATGGAAGAGACAGTAAAACTAGCCACCTCCTTAGAAGTAGCGTTTCAAAGCCTCAACGCGTTCCCATCTGATCACGCGACCCCCTCGTGGACCCCCGACCAGAGAGTACCCCGGGCCTGTGCTGAGCGGCTGCCCCCCAAACCGGGGGGCTATCCTGCTATTTTTGCCACCAGCACCAGCCCCTCAGGCAGCGCTGCCCATCTCGGAACGCCAACTGCAGTAACTGCGGCAAAAAGGGGCACTTGGCCAAAGTTTGCCTGACCAAGTCTAAATCCTCCAAGTCGCAGGCCCGACTCTCAGGCCAGTGTGGATCCTGGGATTCCTGGAGGGGGTGGAGGGGTCGGACGTGGTGGCCTATGTGGTCACCAGGTTGAGTTCACTGATGGGAGCAGGGTCCTTTCAGGGGCCCCAGGAGCTGGAGGGGCCGACAGAGTATTGGCGAGGAGGCCCAAGCCTAATGAGCCGCCGCGAGTGGTGCTCGTGCGGTTCCACCTGTTCGCTGAGCGGGACTGTGCGCTCAGGTGGGCCAAGAAGGAGCGGAGCAGCAGGTGGGAGAGGGCGGAGGTTCGGATCAACCAGGATTTGAGTGCGGAGGTGGCGAAGAAGAGGGCCGGGTACAACTGGACGAAGGCGGTGCTGAACAGGAGGGGTGTGAAGTTTGGCATGCTGCAGCCGGCGCGTCTCTGGGTCAGTTACAAGGACCGACACCTCTACTTCCAGTCCCCGGAGGAAGCCTGGGCCTTTGTTCAGGATGAACAATTGAACTCAAAGTGAGGGTTGGGTACGGGGGGGGGGGGGGGGGGGGTCGCGTGAAGGGATGGTCCGGGATAGCTGTGCTACATTTTGAGGGGGGCTCCCTGTTTATTCTTGGTTCTTTGTTGTTTTGAGGGTGGGTTGGGCCCTGTTTTTGGTTGGGTCTGTTGGATGGGCTCGGAAAGGGGGGCAGGCCAGTGGTGTTGGTGGCTGACGACGGGGAGGGGGCCCTTCGGGGGAGTTGAGGCCTGAGTTGGGGGTGTGTGGACCAGGCTTGTAAAGAGAGCTGTGCCAGAGGAGACGGGGTCGGGCGGGTTGAAAGCGCCGTCTTTTTCCCTCACTGAGGGCTGAAGGGGGAGGAGGTGAACCTGCTGCTGGGTAATGGGGGGAAGGGGCTGCCCCACACTGGGAGGGGTCGAAGGAGTGGCGGGAGTGGCCGGGGTCAGCAGGAGTCGGCTGACTTACCCAAATGCAATGGGGGCAGCAATGCAGCTAGGGGGGTCCTAGCTGGGGGTAGGGGGGCCTAGCTGGCGTTAGGGGGGCATAGCTGGGGGGGGAGGGGGTCCTAGCTGGGGGTAGGGTGGCCTAGCTAGGGGTAGGGAGGGCCTAGCTGGGGGTAGGGAGGGCCTAGCTTGCGTTAGGGGGGGCCTAGCTGGGGGTAGGGGGGCCTAGCTGGGGGTAGGGGGGCCTAGCTGGGGGTATGGGGGGTCCTAGCTGAGGGTAGGGTGGCCTATCTGGAGGTAGGGGGGTCCTAGCTGGGGGTAGGGGGCCTAGCTGGGGGTGGGGGGACCTAGCTGGGGGTAGGGGGTGCCTAGCAGGGGGTGGGGGTCCTAGCTGGGGGTAGGGGGGCCTAGCTGGGGGTAAGGGAGGCCTATATGGGGGTAGGGCGCCTAGCTGGGGGTAGGGGGGTCCTAGCTGTGGGTTGGGGGGTCCTAGCTGGGGGTAGGGCGGTCCTAGCTGGGGGTAGGGGGGGGCTAGCTGGGGGTAGGGGGGTCCTAGCTGGAAGTGGGGGGTCCTAGCTGGGGGTAGGGGGTGCCTAGCTGGGGGTAGGGGGGGCCTAGCTGGGGGTGGGGGGTCCAAGCTGGGGGTAGGGGGTGCCTAGCTGGAGGTAGGGGGCCTAGCTGGGGGTAAGGGGGGCCTATCTGGGGGTAGGGGGGCCTAGCTGGGGGTAGGGGGGTCCTAGCTGTGGGTAGGGGGGTCCTAGCTGGGGGTAGGGGGGGGTCCTAGCTGGGGGTAGGGGGGCCTAGCTGGGGGTAGTGGGGTCCTGGCTGGGGGTGGGGGGTCCTAGCTGGGGGTAGGGGGGGTCCTAGCTGGGGGTAGGGGGGCCTAGCTGGGGGTGGGGGCGGCCTAGCTGGGGGTGGGGTGTCCTAGCTGGGGGTAGGGGGTGCCTAGCTGGGGGTAGGGGGGTGCCTAGCTGGGGGTAGGGGCGGCCTAGCTGGGGGTGGGGTGTCCTAGCTGGGGGTAGGGGGTGCCTAGCTGGGGGTAGGGGGGCCTAGCTGGTGGTAGGGGAGGCCTAGCTGGGAGTTGGGGGAGACCTAGCTGGGGTAGGGGGGCCTAGCTGGAGGTAGGGGGGTCTAGCTGGGTGTTGGGGGTCATAGCTGGGGGTAGGGGGGCCTAGCTGGAGGTAGGGGGGCCTAGTTGGGGGTAGGGGGGCCTAGCTGGGGGTAGGGGGGTCTAGCTGGGGGTAGGGGGGCCTAGCTGGGGAGGGGGGCCTAGCTGGGTGTAGGGGGGCCTAGCTGGGGGTAGGGGGGCCTAGCTAGCAGTAGGGGGGGTCTAGCTGTGGGTAGGGGGGCCTAGCTGGGGGTAGGGGGGCCGAGCTGGGGTTTGGCGGAGACCTCGCTGGGGCAGGGGGGCCTAGCTGGTTGTAGGGGGGCCTAGCTGAGGGGAGCGGGGGCCTAGCTGGGGGAGCGGGGACCTAGCTGGGGGTAGGGGGGCCTAGCTGGGGGAGGGGGAGTGTGGGGGGGCGGGTTGATGCTGAAATGGCCAAGCGGAATCTGGAATAGGTAGAGAGGGTCGGAACGGCGATCTGCCACCGTGGGGAATGGGCCGAGTGGGGGGGAGGGGGCATGTGGCTGGCGGAGGAGGGGTTATGGCTATTCGGTGGGGGAGGGGGCACGTGGGTGGTGGTGGAGGGGTTATGGCTAGTCGGCGGGGGGGCGTGGCTGGCGGAGGAGGGGTTATGGCTAGTCGGCGGGGGAGGGGTGTGGCTGGTGGAGGAGGGGTTATGGCTCATCGGCGGGGTGGGGGCGTGGCTGGCGGAGGAGGGGTTATGGCTAGTTGGTGGGGGGCGTGGCTGGCGGAGGAGGGGTTATGGCTAGTCGGCGGGAGGGATTGGTTGGCGGAGGAGGGGTTATGGCTAGTCGGCGGGGTGGGGGCGTGGCTGGCGGAGGAGGGGTTATGGCTAGTCGGGGGGGAGGGGCGTGGCTGGTGGAGGAGGGGTTATGGCTAGTCGGTGGGGAGGGGCGTGGCTGGTGGAGGAGGGGTTATGGCTAGTCGGCGGGGAGGGGGCGTGGCTGGTGGAGGAGGGGTTATGGCTAGTCGGCGGGGGAGGGGTGTGGCTGGTGGAGGAGGGGTTATGGCTAGTCGGCGGGGGGAGGGGCGTGGCTGGTGGAGGAGGGGTTATGGCTAGTCGGCGGGGGAGGGGCGTGGCTGGGGAGGAGGGGTTATGGCTAGTCGGCGGGGGAGGGGCGTGGCTGGCGGAGGAGGGGTTATGGCTAGTCGGTGGGGGAGGGGCGTGGCTGGTGGAGGAGGGGTTATGGCTAGTCGGGGGGGAGGGGCGTGGCTGGCGGAGGAGGGGTTATGGCTAGTCGGCGGGGGAGGGGCGTGGCTGGTGGAGGAGGGGTTATGGCTAGTCGGCGGGGGAGGGGCGTGGCTGGCGGAGGAGGGGTTATGGCTAGTCGGCGGGGGAGGGGTGTGGCTGGCGGAGGAGGGGTTATGGCTAGTCGGCGGGGGAGGGGTGTGGCTGGTGGAGGAGGGGTTATGGCTAGTCGGCGGGGGGTGGCGTTAGAGGCGTGGAGCATTGTGGCAGACAGTGGTGGGAGGTATGTGATGGTAAGTGGCCAGCTGCAGGGGGAGCGGGTGGTGCTGGTCAATGTATTTGCCCCGAACTGGGACGATGCTGGTTTCATGCGGAATATGCTGAGCCAGATCCCAGACTCTGTGACAGGAGGCCTGATAATGGGGAGGGGGGGGGGGGGGTTTAACACGGTGCTGAATCCGGCACTGGATAACTAGGTCTAGAATGGGCAGGAGGCCGGCGGCGGCTAAGGTGTTGAGGGGGTTTATGGACCAGATGGGAGGGGTGGATCTATGGAGGTTAGCGAGGCCGGGGGCCAGGGAATTTTCATTCTTCTCCCACGTTCAGAAGGCCTATTCTCGGATTGATTGATTTGTTATGAGTAGGCCTCTGATTGCGAGAGTGGAAGATACTGAGTACTCGGCGATAGCCATTTCCCATCATGCTCTGCATTGGGTAGACCTCGAGCTGGGCAAGGACCGGGACCTGCTCCCGCTTTGGCGCTTAGAGGTGGGGTTGCTGGCAGACGAGGAGGTGCGCGGGCGGGTGCGAGGATGTATAGAGAGATACCTGGAGGCCAACGACAATGGGGAGTTCCGAGTGGGAATGGTTTGGGAAGTACTGAAGGCGGTGGTTAGGGGAGAACTGATCTCCATTAGGGCCCATAGGGAGAGCAGATAGCTGAGCCAGAGGGTGATGTTGGTGGGGGAGATGGTCAGGGTGGACGGGGAGATGGTGTGTGTGGGCGTGGAGATGGTGAGGGTGGGACGGGGAGATGGTGAGGGTGGACGGGGAGATGGTGAGGTGGGACGGGGAGATGGTGAGGGTGGACGGGGAGATGGTCGAGGGTGGGCTGGGGAGATGGTGAGGGTGGACGGTGGAGATGGTGAGGGTGGACGGGGAGATGGTGAGGGTGGACGGGGAGATGGTGAGGGTGGGCGGGGAGATGGTCAGGGTGGACGGGGAGATGGTGACGGTGGACGGGGAGATGGTGAGGGTGGACGGGGAGATGGTGAGTGTGGACGGGGAGGGTGGGCGGGGAGATGGTGAGGGTGGACGATGAGATGGTGAGGGTGGACGGGGAGATGGTCAGGGTGGACGGGGAGATGGTGAGGGTGGACGGGGAGATGGTGAGGGTGGACGGGGAGATGGTGAGGGTGGACGGGGAGATGGTGAGGGTGGACGGGGAGATGGTGAGGGTGGACGGGGAGATGGTGAGGGTGGACGGGGAATGGTGAGGGTGGACGGGGAGATGGTGAGGGTGGACGGGGAGATGGTGAGGGTGGACGGGGAGATGGTGAGGGTGGACGGGGAGATGGTGAGGGTGGACGGGGAGATGGTGAGGGTGGACGGGGAGATGGTGAGGGTGGAAGGGGAGATGGTGAGTGTGGACGGGGAGATGGTGAGGGTGGACGGGGAGATGGTGAGGGTGGACGGGGAGATGGTGAGGGTGGACGGGGAGATGGTGAGGGTGGACGGGGAGATGGTGAGGGTGGACGGGGAGATGGTGAGGGTGGAACGGGAGATGGTGAGGGTGGACGGGGAGATGGTGATGAGGAAGCGAACAAACGATGGGGGGTGGACCGTAGGACCCTGATGGTAATGCGTTCACAGACAGAACAAAGGACAGAGCACAGCATGGCTCGGGGGGGGGGGGGGGTTGGTAACCTCGTGGTGAGCATGCTGAAAAGGATGCTGGGGTTACAATGCAAAGTGACCAATTAGGATATAGGGCCAGGTCAGGAGGTGTATAAAATGACCAATGGGAAGCTGAGATGTGAATCTTACTGTGGTTTTGAATATATCAGCAGAAGCTTCTCTGTATATGATCTCTCTTACTCCTGAATGTTGCAGAAGACAGTGTGTGTGTCCTGTAGCTCTATGGATTGATGCAGCCTTGCAAGTTAGTTATTATTAAATGATATGATACCTGCAAATCCATCTCAGATTTTATTGAATCTAGACTGACAGCAAATTAACCAGGAATTAACATTTGGTTCCGAAATCCGGGTTTCTCGAGAATCTTGCCTTTCATCTGCGAAATCAGAATTGGACTGCTCTCGGAGGGTGAGAGAGGAAATGGGCCCACGATATTTCTGAAAAACTTGCAATATCGATTCTCCTCTGTCTCGTATTCTGCTAACAGTCTAATCACTCGCATTTGATCAGGTCCGATTGACTCGACGAAATCAAAGGTCAGTCTGATGGATTCGAAGATTTTATTTCAGTCATTGCAGGTACGGCTAAGTTTTGGAATGAGGCGAACAGTTCAGTTGGTGTCTGATGGGATGTTGTCTGGTCACTCAGTTGCATGTGAGTAGCAAATTAAAAATTGGTTCTATTAAATTACACTTTAATTCGGTTAAGGTCTGTACCGGGTTGATGTGATGTCGCGAAACAGTTCAGTGAAGGACCGCTGATGGAATGTTTGCGGACAGTTCAATGCCGTTCAAAAATCGGGAAGATATGGGTTGTTTGAATGAAACAGCATTGGGTTATAAATGACTTGTGTGTTGATGAATGACCGTATAAGGATTTGAATTCCTTTTGTCTGAATGGAGATCTCCAATGAATGAATGAGTCTGTTTGATAAGAATGTGATATCCTCTGTTCCTAGTTTTGTGAAATGTTGTGTTTTAGGAGGTATTAAAGTGAGATTTAAAACGGGGTAAGTATTTGAAAGATCTTCAGTAACTTAGTAATAATGCTTAACATTGTGGGAGTTAATTAGAACATAATTCTCAGGAAGAAAACAAAAAGTGAAATCAAAATGTTTAAATTGGGATTTGTAAATGATTAGTTGCAACTCGGCATAGTCTTGGGGAAAAAAAACGAATAATAATATAGTTTCACATAAATTGGAAGTTATAAATGGCAGGTAGAAATGTGATCAGTATTATAGGATCGTAAATCGGTATGTTCAGAACTAAATTGGTCTCAGAATAAACAGATACAGAAGTTTTTACTGGGCAGCAGTCAGCTACTGCAGACTTTGAAACTGCTGCACTGAAATTGACACTGCATAGCTCCGCAGGGTCCTAGTGCCCGACGATAACAAAGCATCACTTGCAGAAATAATGATGTTCAGAATGTTAAATACATTGAAGAAGGAGCTTTAGAGAATAAAGATATTGGACCAGAAGTTAGATTAAGAGAATTAATTGCAGTATCAGGAAATGAGAATCTGATTGCAGGAAAAGATTTAATAAAAAAATTGATGCAGAAAAATTAAGATATTAAAACCAATTGCTAATTTAGAGGAAGTTTGGGTGAAGCTACCAACTAAGACTGCAGGGAAAATCATCCGTGAAGCTGTAAAATGTAAAGACAAGATTGTTCAGATTCTGGGTACACCTACAGTTGAATTAGAGAAGCAAGGTGTCTGGAGCAAAATAAATTGTATCGCAATTAAACCATATGATCCAACTGGGGGGGGGGGGGGGGGAGACAGTGAATTAAAACCTGTTAGCAGCATTGATTGGACAGATGATAAAGTTCAAATGTCATGTTTGGATCTTACTTTCATAAAAATCCGGTCGTCATCAAAATAAAGTAATTAAAGTAAATGCAGTAGCAATATCAGGAATGTATCAGGGGAAGGTTTTGACCAGATTGGATCACTGGGTGAGCAAAAGAGGAGGAGTTTGAGATTCTTCGCATCTCACTCAGGGGTGCAATAAAAGAAGGAGGAGGCTTAACAGGCCTTAATTTTATGATGTACATCAATGATAAGGAAAATAAAAAGGGTCAAAAAGAAATTATGTCAGTATTTAAAAATCTGGTCACATTGTACAAATACAGAGGAATTATGATATTCCATCGGCAGCCTACGGGCAATGAGCGTAGGAATGTAATCAGTAAAGATTTAAATGTATGGAATGATAGAACAAGGGCGGTGATTAATGGCCGTCAGTTTAAAATGGTCCACAGTGAGTATCGGGAAACCACAAGTCAGGATTGTGGGGCATTCTGTAGCCCGATTGTTTGGACTGGTAGTAGTCATATAAAACCCAGGAGACGGTCAGATACTGAGTATTCAGGAGAATTGATAATGCATTTGCAAAGACAGCGATGGGATGCTGCAGCCCCCAGGGAGATTTGGGGCATTCAGGTTTGTCCTGATTGTTTTGTGGAATATCAGGCAACTTTAATGATTGAGGTTTGTGACCACAGGGGGGATTTTTAATCCAAGAACATAGAACTTAGAACGGTACAGCACAGAACAGGCCCTTCGGCCCTCGATGTTGTGCCGAGCAATGATCACCCCACTCAAACCCACGTATCCACCCTATACCCGTAACCCAACAACCCCCCCCCCCCTTAGCCTTGCTATTGGGACACTAAGGGCAATTTAGCATGGCCAATCCACCTAACCCGCACATCTTTGGACTGTGGGAGGAAACCCACGCACACACTGGGAGGACGTGCAGACTCCGCACAGACAGTGACCCAGCCGGGAATCGAGCCTGGGACCCTGGCGCTGTGAAGCATTTATGCTAACCACCATGCTACGTAAATGTCAGTGTAAGTGGGATAGATTAATGACAACGTGTAATTACTGCAAGGATAATTTGGCCGACAACAATGTGACTCTAAAAGGCTGTGCCAGCTTGTAGACAAGTGACAGAATTATGGTATCGATTTGTGAGGCAGTACGTGGGCTATGCTAGATGGTATTTCTGGAATATCCAAGCACGGATAGGAAGATACAAATTAAGAAATAGGGCCCTCTCTGCCTTTGACCTGTTCATTTTAGTTTCAGATGAAGCAACGATAATACAGATGAAGAACCTGAACAACACTCTGCAGAAGAATGTTTCAGACAGTATGGACAAAAACTAATGATACAATTGGCTACATGTTGGGGGGGGAATTGAATGATAGAGCCCGGAAGAAAACCCTTACGGGCTAGCAACAAATCAAAATATCAAATTATTACTGAATACTGAAACCTCCGGTCAGACATCTCTAACGGGATGTTAGCTGATGGGTGATCTGTGGTCTCCAGGTGGGACGTATTATGCGGAGGAGTTATTACGGGTCTCGGCAGACAGCAGCGACTGACGAGGAACCCCCGTATTTTAAATGACAGTAGTCTGGAACAGTGCATCTCAAACTATCTGATGTGGCGTACCGGCAGTTTTTTCCAATGTGCCAGGGACCGGTGAGCGAAACAAGCCAATCCAGGATTACTGTCTCTTTCTTTTCTGGAAACACTCCAAGTACCGGTACGTACGCGTACCACACTTTGGGAGGCACTGGTCTAGAATATTGGCAGCTTGCTGCCGCAAGGGGAAATTTGTAACCAATATAGCATTGGAGAGTATAACAGTTATTACAGACTAAATGTCCTGTAAGTTGTTTGGGAATGTTATGTATAAATTCAATTGGGTTGTAACCACAAGAAGTTAACTGTACTAAGTGCGTGAGTGGTGTTTAAGAAAAAACAAATAATGGCAAGTATACACTCCATGCGGTAAGGAAAATGATAACAGACAGCAGGGGGTTGAAGAAAACGGAGCTATTGTCTCAAGTAAGCCAGGGCTGGCGGGCTACATGATTCAGTACAATGTTCGACGTCAGAGTCAGGAAGTCAGGAATAGAAACAGGATTGGTTGAAGCTCCTGCAATTAATAAAGCAAGATAATCAGTGCATGATACAAAATATCGTCAGTTACCATTCCTGTGGGAAACGGAAAGCACTTCCTACAAAAAAAACCCCAGTGAGGGATAAGGACCTTTTGGTCGCTGATGGACTGAGTTGTGTGCTGCTTCTAAGGGACATGAGGAAGCTTTTATGGTGCTACTACCCCGAGGTAGTCAGATGCCTTGGAGGTAGTGGAACAACCGGAATGGCTATTGTGTTACCTTCCTGAGCGGCGCCAGCTATGGTTCACGGTGATTGGACTTGAGGAAAGCACATCACAAAGGGTCTATCGACACTGGTCTGCGAGATGGATGCATTTACCATTGATTTCCCTGCACAGTTTACAAATCATGACATGTAAATACGAATGACAAGGCTGAGGGATAGTTGCTAGTCAGTATAACTATACGAAGGATATAAATCCTAAGGGCAACACGGTAGTATTGTGGATGGCTATCTATCTAGTCGGATTCAGCTCGGCGTTATCTCTCATAGCTTGGCCATGGGGTTTTACCTGATGCATGGATTGATAATACTTGTTATTATAATTGTATACTGCACAATCATCGGATGCCTTAATATGTGTTGTACGCTGGCTAGGGCTCGGATGCTGCCCATCATTATTCACCAAAGATGACATCTCGTTACTGGTGACCATCACACCAGACGGAAGAGGACGGAGAGCCAGAGGCTGTAAAAATGGGATGAGGTGTTTATGTACGGAATACCGGCTCAGTTAAGTTCTGATAACGGGCCTCATTTTATTGGACAGATTAACAAGGAGTTCTGCTCCCAGTTGGGCATACGCCAGCAGCTAGACTGTGCGGACAGACCGCAGGCAGCCGGGTTGGTTGAGAGACACGATCAGACCCTCGAAACTAAATTGGCTAAATTAAGAACGGACACGGGGCCGACATGGCTTAAGTTGCTCTCCGGTGCCCTCATTCAGCTGTGGGTCACACCTGCAGGATCGGCCTGGCTCTCTCCTGCCGAGTCTTTTCCGGCAGGTCCATTAGAACTCCCGGGAACCTGCCTGTTCCCAGATTGGTCCAGTTTCACCATTTGACTAAAGAAAGGACTAACTATGTTCTAGCCCTCACTAACGCCCTCAAGGAGCTCCATGGCCAGGTCCGCGCAGCTCCCTCATCACCGTCCCTATTACATAGCTCGCTCTCAGTGCAGCCTGGTCGTTATGTCATGGTCAAAAACATTGGACTCGGAAATGGTCAGAGCCACGATGGGAGGGGCCTTTCCAAGTTCTCCTTACCACCCCCACTGCAGTTAAAGTGGAGGGGCGGAGTGTTTGGGTCCACCTCCACCACTGTAAAAGGTCGGTCACTAACCTGCCTCCCTTCCCCAGCGCTATTTTACAGGTGTGAAGCATGATGGGGTGGCTACACACCGCCTGTGTGATCTTCAGCATCGCCTCGCTTGGAGTGACATCGGCGGCGGAAATGGAACAGGGGAATATCATCTACATCTGTAACCCCAACCGAAGTACCCGGACATTCCACCTCTGCAAAGGTGACGTTCTTCGCTGCCCCCATATACGAGGACGTGGTATCGGCTCATGGAAGGTCATCCGGTTAACGGACCAGGCAGGACTTATGAAGCAATTGCATCGGTCCCAACGATGGGAAGGGAAGACTGCATGGACATTGCCTTGTTTTTGGAGTATATGTAAATTTGATTTTGGATGTGTTAACCTTGATGCCTTACAGGTAAAATCAGATTATGAGGAGGGGGTAGGAAGAGGTTGTGAGAGAGAAAGAGGGACTAGACAGAGGAAGGGCTGTGTAAGGAGGGAGGTACAACTAGACGTAGGTTATCAGGAGATGTACTTAATTTATTTAGGACCCGGAATGAGGGAAACCTGGACGGTATGAATCTCTTCTAGATTTACCACCAGTTGGTTAAAAATAAATAATACTATACCTATAAATCCATCTCGAGTTTTATTGAGGCCGGACTGACGGGTAAAGAACGCAATATAGTCTCAGGGACCACTGTAAATAATGATATTCTACCCAGGGAACACTGCAAATTATGATATACTAACCAGGGACCATTTTAAATAATGATATACTGCCCAGGCACCACTGAAAATAGTGATATCCTACCCAGGGACGACTGAATATAATAACATACTACACAGGGTCCTCTGTAAATAATGATATATTATACAGGGCAAATTGTAAAAAAAGATATCCTGCCAGGGACCACTGTAAATATTGATATACTACCCAGTACTGTCTACTGACCACTATAAATGATATAGTACTCAAGGCCACTGTAAAATACTGATATTCTACCCAGGGACCACTGTAAATACTGATAGACTGCCCAGGGACCACTGTAAATAATGATATACTACCCAGAAACCACTGTAATTAATGATTTACACTGCAGAGACCACTTAAAACAATGACATACTGCCTAGGGACCACTGTGAATAAAGATTTACTCCCCAGGGACCACACAAAATAATGATAGACTACCCAGGTTCCACTGTAAATAGTGACAGACTATCCAGCGGCCACTGTAAATAATAATATAGTACACGGAGTGCACTGCAAATAATGACATACTACCCAGGGATAACTGTAAATAGTGATATGCTATATAGGGACCACTGTAAATGATGTTATCCTGACCTGGGCAACTCTAAATAATGATATACAACACAGGAGCCACTGGAAATAATGATATACTACATGGGCCACTGGCAAGAATGATATTCTACCCACAGCCCACTGTAACTAATGATATAATACACATGGACCACTGTAAATATTGATATATTGTCCAGGGCGCACTGTAAATAATGATCTTCGACCCAGTGATCCATGTAAATAATGATATTCAACCCGGTACCAGTTTATACATTGATATACAACACAGGGACCAGTGTGAATAATTATATATTGCCCAGGGAGCACTGTCAATAATGATATTCTAACCAGGGGCCGCTGCAAATAAGAAAGTATCCAGGGACAACTGTAAATAACGATCCACTGCTGGAAACCACTGGAAATAATGGTATACTGGCCAGGGACAACTAAAAATAATGAAATACTACCCAGGGAACTCTGTAAATAATGAAATACTATCCAGTGAGCTCTGTAGAACATAGAACATAGAGAAATACAGAACGGAACAGGCCGTTCGGCCCACGATGTTGTGCCAAACTGTTGTCCTAGGTTAATCATAGATCATAAAATTTTGGGCATTAAGGGGAATTTATCATGGCCAATCCAACCAACCTGCACATTTTTGGAATGTGTGAGGAAACCGGAATACCCGGAGGAAACTCACGCACACACGGGAAGGATGTACAGACTCCGCACAGACAGTGACCCAAGCCGAAATCGAACCTGGTAACCTGGAGCTGTGAAGCAATTGTGCTAACCACAATGCTACCGTGCTGCCCTTAAGATGATGCCGAACAAGGGCCACTGCAAACAATGATATACTGCTCAGGGACAACAGTGAATATTGATATTCTACCCAGAGACCAACGTAAGTAATGACGTACTGCCCAGGGAGCACTTAAATAATGATATTCTACCCAGAGACCACTGTCAATAATGATATACTGCACAGGGACCATTGTAAATAAAGGTATATTACCAGGAACCACTGTATATCATGTTATTCTACACAGGAACGACTGCAAATAATAATAAACGACCCAGGGAGCACTGTAAATAATGACGTACTGCGCAGGGAGAAATGTAAATAATGATATTCTACCCAGGGACCAGTGGAAATAATGACAGACTAACAAGGAGCCACAGGAAATAAAGATAAAATACTCAGAGACCACTGTAAATAATGATATACTACCCAGGGACCACTGTAAATAATGATATACTACCCAGGGATCACTGTAAATAATGATATACTGCCCAGGGACCACTGTAAATAATGATATACTACCCAGGGACCACTGTAAATAATGATATACTACCCAGGGACCACTGTAAATAATGATATACTACCCAGGGACCACTGTAAATAATGATATACTGCCCAGGGACCACTGTAAATAATGATATACTGCCCTGGGACCACTGTAAATAATGACATACTACCCAGGGACCACTGTAAATAATGATATACTGCCCAGGGACCACTGTAAATAATGACATACTACCCAGGGACCACTGTAAATAATGACATACTACTCAGGGACCACTGTGGATAATGATATACTGGCCAGGGATCATTCTAAATAATGAAATACGACCCAAGGACCACTGTAGCAATTAATTTATGACCCACGCATCTCTGTCTATAATGATATACTACCCAGGGACAACTGTAAATGATGTTATACTACCCAAGTCCCACAGTAAATAATGATAAACGCCCCAGCGACCACGATTCATAATGTTATACTTTCCAGGGACCACTCCAAATAATGATACACTGCCCACGGACCACTCTACATAATGATATGCTACCCAGGGACCACTGTGAATAATGATACATTATCCAGTGATCACTGTAAATAATGAAATACTACCCAGTGCCACTGTAAATAATGATATACTGCCCTGGGACCACTGTAAATAATGATATACTGCCCAGGGACCACTGCAAATAATGATATACTGCCCAGGGACCACTGTAAATAATGAAATATTACCCAGTGCCACTGTAAATAATGATATACTGCCCTGGGACCACTGTAAATAATGATATACTGCCCAGGGACCACTGTAAATAATGATATACTGCCCAGACCTCTGTAAATACTGATATACTGCCCTGGAACAACTGTAAATAATGAGATACTACCCAGGGACCAGTGTAAATAATGTAATACTGTTCAGGGATCACTGTAAATAATTAAATACATCCAGTGCCCACTGTAAATATTAATATACTACCCAGGTAGAAGTATAAATAATAAAATACTACACAGGGACCAGTGTAATTAATAAAATTCTACACAGCGAACACTGTAAATAATGATATACTACCCAGATATATCTGTAGATAATGATAATTCCACACAGGGATAACTGTAAATAATATGTTCTACCTAGGGACCACAGTAAATAATGGTATACTACACAGCCGCCACTGTAAAATATTATATATTGCCCAGGGCCCGCTGTTAGTAATGATAAACTGTCCAGGGACAACTGTAAATAAAGATATTCCAGCCAGGAACCGCTGTAAATAATCAAATACTATCTACTGACCACTGTAAATGATATAGTACCCAAGGCCACTGTCAAAAATGCTATACTGCCCAGGGACCATTGTAAATAATGACATACAACCTAGGGCAACAGTAAATAATGGTATCCTACCCAGGGGTCACTGTAAACTATGATATACAAACTATGATATACCACTGTAAATATTGACATACTGCCCAGGGGCCACTGTAAATATTGACATACTTCCCAAGGACCACTATAAATAATGATATTCTTCCCAGAGACCACTGTACATATTGATATACCATACAGTGACCACTGTAAATAATGATATTCTACCGAGGGACTACTAAATAATGATACATCAACAAGAAACCACTGTAAATAATGACTTACTACCCTGAGGCCACTGCAGATTATGATATTCTGCCAAAGGAATAGTGTTAGTAATGAGATCATATTCAGGGACCACAATATATAATGATGTACTGCCCATGAACCACTGTAAGTAAAGATATACTGCCCAGGAACCACTGTCAATAATGATATACTACACAGGGCCCACAGTAAAAAATGAAATACTACCCAGGGCCCACTGTAAATAATGATATTATACCCAGGGAGCATTGTTATTAATGGTGTACTACACGGTGACTACGGTAAATAATGATATACTGCATAGGAAACACTGTAAATAATGAGATGGTGCCCAGGGACCACTGTAAGTCATGATATACTACACAAGGATCACTGTAAATCATGCTATTTTCTCCAGGGAATACTGTAAGTAATGATATACTGCCCAGCGTCCAATGTAAATAGTGACATACAGCCCAAGGACCAATTGGAATGATGAAATACTATCCAGTAGCAACTGTAAATGATGATACCTACCCAGGGCCAATGTAAATAATGGTATACTACTCGGGGACAAGTGTAAATAATGATATACCACAAGTGACCACAGTAAATAATGATATTCTCGCCAGGAACACTGTAAATGGTGATGTACTACAGAGGGGCCACTGTAAATAATGATATTCTATCCATTGACCACTGTAAATAATGATGTACTACCCAGGGCCCACTGTAAATAACGATGTACTACCCAGGGACCACTGTAAATAATGGTATACTGCCAAGGGAACAGTGGAAATAATGATATACTGCCCAGGGACCGCTGTAAATAATGGTATACTGCCAAGGGAACAGTGGAAATAATGATATACTACCCATGGACCTCTGTATGATATACTGTCCTTGGAACACTGTGAATAACGATATACTACCCAGGGACCACTGTTTGATGTACTGCCCATGGATCACTGTGAATAGTGACATACAGCCCAAAGACCACTGTAAATGATGAAATACTATCCAGTAGCCACTGTACACAGGGCCCACTGTAAATGATGAAATACTACCCAGTAGCCACTGTACACAGGGCCCACTGTAAATGATGAAATACTACCCAGTAGCCACTGTACACGGCCCACTGTAAATGATGAAATACTACCCAGTAGCCACTGTACACAGGGCCCACTGTAAAT
This sequence comes from Scyliorhinus canicula, assembly GCF_902713615.1. Lineage (NCBI taxonomy): Eukaryota > Metazoa > Chordata > Chondrichthyes > Carcharhiniformes > Scyliorhinidae > Scyliorhinus > Scyliorhinus canicula. Next base: position 42,019 of record NW_024055589.1, on the reverse strand, counting down.
GGTGAAATACTACCCAGTAGCCACTGTACACAGGGCCCACTGTAAATGATGATATTCTACCCAGGGCCCACAATACTTAATGAAATATTACCCTGGGCCCACTGTAAATGATGATATTCTACCCAGGGACCACTGTTAATAATGATAGACTACCTAGTGACAACTGTAATAAAGATCTACTACCCAGGGACAACTGTAAATAATGATACACTACCCGGAGTCTTCGGTAGTGTATCATTATTTAGAGTGGTCTCTGGTTAGAATATCATTAATTACATTGGCCCGGGTTAGTATATCATTATGAACAGTTGTCCCTGGATAAATAAATAAAATATATTTATTTAAAGTGGTCCCTGGATAGTATATCATTATTAACAGTGGTCCCTAGATAGTATACATTTACTGACAGTGGTCCCTGGATAGTATATCATTATTAACAGTGGTCCCAAGATAGTATACATTTACTGACAGTGGCCCCTGGTTAAAATATCATTATTTACAGAGATCCCTTTTTTGTATATAATTATTTATAGTGGTCCCTGGGTAGTATATCATTATTTACTGTGGTCCATGGGAAGTACATAGTTGTTTAATTTTGTCCCTGGATCGAATATTATTTTTCACACTGTCCATGGGTAACATATCATTATTTACAGTGATCCCTCTGTATTATATCATTATTGATAGTGGTCCCTGGATACTTTATCATTATTTACAGTGGTCCCCGGGTAGTACACTATAATTTCCAGTGGTCTCTGTGTAGCAAATCCTTATTTAGAATGGTCCCTGGATAGAATGTCATTATTTACAGTGGTCCTGGATAATACATCATTATTTACACTGATCCCTGTGTAGTCTATCATTATTTTCAGTGCTCCCTGGATAGAATATCATTATTTACAGTTGTCCCTGTGCAGTACCTCATTATTTATTACGGACCCCGTGTGGGATTTCATTATTTACAGTGGTCACTAGATAGTATATCATTATTTACAGTGGTCACTGGATAGTATATCGTTATTTACAGTGGTCACTGGATAGTATATCATTATTTACAGTGGCCACTGGATAGTATATCATTATTTACAGTGGCCACTGGATAGTATATCATTATTTGCAGTGGTCACTGGATAGTATATCATTATTTACAGTGGTCACTGGATAGTATATCATTATTTACAGTGGCCACTGGATAGTATATCATTATTTGCAGTGGTCACTGGATAGTATATCATTATTTTCAGTGGTCAGTGGATAGTATGTCATTATGTACAGTGGTCACTGGATAGTATGTCATTATGTACAGTGGTCACTGGATAGTATATTATTAATTAAAATGGTCCGTGTGTCGCATATCATTATTTAAAGTCATGATATGGAGATGTCGGCGTTGGACTGGGGTGAGCTCAGTAAGAAGTCTTACAGCACCAGGTTAATGTCCAATCGGTTTACCTGTTGGACATTAATCTGGTGTTGTCAGACTTATTACTATTATTTACAGTGGCTCTGGGCAGTATATCATTATTTGCAGTTTTCCCTCTGCAGTTTATTATTATCTACTGTTTGCACATTATTATTTACAGGTGGTCCATGGGTAGTAGATCATTATTTTCAGTGGTCCCCGTGAAAGGTATCATGATTTACAGTGATTCCTACGCAGTATATCACATACCAGCCTCTCCAAACAGGTGCCGGAATGTGGCGACTAGGGGCTTTTCACAGTAACTCAATTTGATGCCTGCTTGTGACAATAAGCGATTTTCATATCATTTTTTCCTGTGGTTACCGGGCAGAATATCATTATTGACAGAGGGTTATGCTGAATCCATCATTATTCACAGTGGCCCTGAGCAATATTCCTTGACATACAGTAGTCCGTGGATAGGATATCATTATATTCGGTGGTCTTGTCCAGTTTTTCATTATTTACACTTGTCCCTGGACAGTATATCATTATTCAAACCTTATTCATTATATCCAGTATATCATTATTCAAACCTATATCATTATTCAAACATTATTCAAAAATATATCAAACCAACCAGGGGCTGGTTTAGCTCACCAGGCTAAATCGCTGGCTTTTAAAGCAGGCCAGCAGCACGGTTCGATTCCCGTACCAGCCTCCCTAGACAGGCGCCGGAATGTGGCGACTAGGGGCTTTTCACAGTAACTTGTCACCTACTCGTGACAATAAGCGATTTCATTTCATTTTCATTTTCATTATTTAGAGTAAACCCTGGGCAGTATATCATCATTTAAAGTGATTGCTGGGGAGTATATCATTAGCTACAGTGGTCTCTGAGTAATAGATTAATATTTACATGGTCCCTGGGCAGTATGTCATGATTTACAACGGTCCCAGGGTAGAATATCATTATTTACAGTGGTGCCATGTTTGAATATCATTACTTACAGTGGCCCCTGTCTATTATACCATTATTTACTTTGGACAAGGATAGTATATCATTATTTACAGTGGTCCTTGGGTAGTATATCATTATTTACAGTGGTCCCTGGATAGTAGATCATTATTAACAGTGGTACCTGGGTATTTTATCATTATTTGCAGTGGTCCCTGGGCAGTATATCATTATTTACAGTGGTCCCTGGGTAGTATATCATTATTTACAGTGGTCCCTGGGCAGTATATCATTATTTACAGTGGTCCCTGGATAGTACATCATTATTAACAGTGGTCCCTGGGTATTTTATCATTATTTGCAGTGGTCCCTGGATAGTATATAATTATTTACAGTGGTCCCTGGGTATTTTATCAGTATATAAAGTGGTCCCTGGGTAGTATATCATTATTTACAGTGGTCCCTGGGTAGTATATCATTATTTACAGTGGTCCCTGGGTAGTATATCATTATTTACAGTGGTTCCTGGGCAGTATATCATTATTTACAGTTGTCCCTGGGTAGTATATCATTATTTACAGTGGTCCCTGGGTAGTATATCATTATTTACAGTGGTCCCTGGGCAGTATATCATTATTTACAGTGGTCCCTGGATAGTACATCATTATTAACAGTGGTCCCTGGGTATTTTATCATTATTTGCAGTGGTCCCTGGATAGTATATAATTATTTTCAGTGGCCCCTGGGTATTTTATCAGTATATAAAGTGGTCCCTGGGTAGTATATCATTATTTACAGTGGTCCCTGGGTAGTATGTCATTATTTACAGTGGTCCCTGGGTAGTATATCATTATTTACAGTGGTTCCTGGGCAGTATATCATTATTTACAGTTGTCCCTGGGTAGTATATCATTATTTACAGTGGTCCCCGGGTAGTATATCATTATTTACAGTGGTCCCTGGGTAGAATATCATTATGTACAGTGGGCCCTGGGTAGTATATCATTATTTACAGTGGTCCCTGGGTAGTATATCATTATTTACAGTGGTTCCTGGGCAGTATATCATTATTTACAGTTGTCCCTGGGTAGTATATCATTATTTACAGTGGTCCCTGGGTAGTATATCATTATTTACAGTGGTCCCTGGGCAGTATATCATTATTTACAGTGGTCCCTGGATAGTCCATCATTATTAACAGTGGTCCCTGGGTATTTTATCATTATTTGCAGTGGTCCCTGGATAGTATATAATTATTTTCAGTGGCCCCTGTGTATTTTATCAGTATATAAAGTGGTCCCTGGGTAGTATATCATTATTTACAGTGGTCCGTGGGTAGTATGTCATTATTTACAGTGGTCCCTGGGTAGTATATCATTATTTACAGTGGTTCCTGGGCAGTATATCATTATTTACAGTTGTCCCTGGGTAGTATATCATTATTTACAGTGGTCCCCGGGTAGTATATCATTATTTACAGTGGTCCCTGGGTAGAATATCATTATATACAGTGGGCCCTGGGTAGTATATCATTATTTACAGTGGGCCCTGGGTAGTATATCATTATTTACAGTGGTCCCTGGATAGTATATCATTATTTGTTGTGCTTCCTGCGCAGTATGTCATTAGTTACAGTGGTCACTGTGTGCTACATCATTATTTACAATGGCCCCAGGGTGCAATTTCATTATTTCAGTGCAATTATTTCAGGATTCCTGATTTGAAGGCCGGCGTGTTAGCACAGTGGTTAGTGCAGTTGCATCACAGCTCCAGGGTTCCGGGTTCCAATTCCGGCTGGGTCACTGTCTGTGCGGAGTCTGCATGTTCTCCCCGTGTTTGCGTGGTTTTCCCCCGGGTGATCCGGTTTCCTCCCACAGCCCAAGGATGTACAGATTATGTTGATTGGCCATGTTAAATTGCCGTCAGTGTCCAAAATTGGCCTTAGTGCTGGGTGGGGTTACTGGGTTATGGAGATAGGTGGAGTTGTGGGCTTGGGGAGGGTGCTCTTTCCTAGACCCAGAGCCGGTGCAGACTCGATGGGCCGAATGGCCTCTTCTGCACAGTAAATTCGATATATTTACTTCAATATGCAGGTGGACTGGGAAAATCCTAAGAAAAGGAATTTGTGGAAACTCTGAGAGATATCTCTTTGGACCAGCTTTTGACAGAACCGACTCGTGAACAGACAATCCTGGATTTGGTGATATGTAATGGGGCAGATTGATGAGTGAACTTGAGGTGAAAGAACCCTTAGGGAACAGTGACCAGAATATGATAGAATCTCCCCTGCAGCTGGAGTCAGATGAAACGATATTACAATTAAATTGGTGTAACTAGAAAGACATGATGGAGGAGCTGGCCACAATTGATTGGAAAATGAGCCGAGCAGGGAAGACAGTGAAACAGCAATGGCAGGAGTTTTGGGTGGTTATTCAGGAGGAAGAACAGAATTTCATCCCAAGGAGGAGGGCAAATGCTGAGGGGAGGACAAGTAATCCATGGCTGACGAGGGATGTCAAGGATAGCAGTAAAGCAAAATAAAAAGCAACCAATGTGGCGATGAATATTGGGATGGCAGAAGATTGGGAAGCCTTTAATAGCGAGCAGAGGACAACTGAAAAAACAATAAAGGAGGGGGAGATGAAATATGAGTGCAAGATACTAGTAATGTAAAACAGCACAGAAAGATGTATTTCTCAATGTATAAAAGATAAGAGAGACACAAAAAAGACATTGGAGCACAGTAAATTGTGACTGGAGATGTAATAACAGGTAACAAAGAGATGGCAGGCGAACTGTATAGTTACTTTGAATTAGTCTTCACGGTGGAAGATACCAGTGGAATGGCAGAGCTCCAGGAGAACCGGAGGGCAGAGGTGAGTGCCGTGGCCATCACTAAGGAGAAGGTTCTGCGGCAACTGAAAGGTCTGAAGGTGGATGAATGACCTGGACAGGATGGACTATATCGCAGGGTTCTAAAAGAGATAGCTGAGGAGATTGTGGAGACATTAGTGATGATCTTTCAGGAGTCTCTGAAGGCAGAAAGCGTCCCATAGGACAGGAAAGTGGCTAATCTAGCACCGCTGTTTAAGAAGGGATGAAGGCAGAAGACGGGAAATTATAGGCCGGTTAGCCTTGGTCAGATTTTGGAGGCCATTATTAAAGATGAGATCGCGGAGTACTTGGAAGTGCATGGTAAAATGGGACTGAGTCAGCATGGTTTCGTTGAGGGGAGGTCATGTCTGACAAATCTGGTAGAGTTATTTGAGGAAGTAACAAGGAAGTTAGACAAAAGAGAACCACTGGATGCGATTTATTTAGGGTTCAAGAAGGCATTTGACATGGTGGCGCATAGGACTCTGTTAAATAAATAAAGAGCTCATGGTGTTCATGGTAAAATCCTCGGATAGAAAAATAATTGGCTGTCTGGCAGAAGGCAGAGAGTGGCACAAAGGGGTCTTTTTCAGGATGGCAGTGGTTGAACAGTCGTGTGCCTCAGGAATCTGTGCTGGGACCGCAACTTTCCACAATATGCGTTAATGCTCTGGAAGAAGGAACCGAAGGCACTGTTCCTGAGTTTGCAGATGAAACAAAGATCTGTGGAGGGATAGGTGGTATTGAGGAGCAGGAGGGGTGGGGGGGGGGCTGTTGGGGGTTGTGTGGGGCTGCAGAAGGGTTGCGAGGCTCGGAGATTGTGCAGAGTAGTGGAAGATGGAATACACTGTGGAAAATTATGAGGTTATGCACTTTAGAAGGAGGAATGGAGGAATTGACGATTCTCTAAATGGAAAATGCTTCAGAAATCAGAAGCACAAAGGGACATGGGAGTCCTTGTTCACAATTCTCTTAAGATTAACGTGCAGGTTCAGTCGGCAGTTAGGACGGCACTTGCAATGTCAGCATTCATGTCGAGAGGGCTAGAGTACAAGAGCTGAGATGTAGTTCTGAGGCTGTATAAGGCTCTGGTCAGATCCCATTTGGAGTGTTGTGAGCGGTTTTCGACCCCTATCTGATGAAGGATATGCTTTCCTTGGAAAGGGTTCAGAGGAGGTTCACTGGAACGATCCCCGGAATGAACAGCTTGTTCTATGAGGATTGTTTGAGGACACTGGGTCTGTACTCGTTGGAGTTTAGAAGTTTCTTATTGAAACTTACAGAATACTGCGAGGGCTGGATAGAGTGGATGTGGAGAGGATGTTTTCACTTTCACTTTCGTTAGAGAGAAGAAGGTTAAGAGGTGACTTAATAGAGGCATACAAAATGATCAGAGGGGTAGATAGGGTGGACAGCGTGAGCCTTCTCCCGCGGATGGAGGTGGCTAGCACGAGGGGACATAGCCTTAAATTGAGGGGTAATAGATATAGGACAGACGTCAGAGGTGGGTTTTTTACGCAAAGAGTGGTGAGGCCGTGGAATGCCATACCTGCAACAGTAGAGAACTCGCCAACATTGAGGGCATTTAAAAGTTTTTTGGATAAGCATATGGATGATAATGGCATAGTGTAGGTTAGATGGCCTTTAGTTTTGACTTCCCATGTTGGTGCAACATCGTGGGCCGAAGGGCCTTTACTGCGCTGTATCGTTCTATGTTCTATGTACTTGTAGGAAAAACAAGAACCAGAGGGCACAATCAGACGAAAGGGACAATCCTTTAAAGCAGAGATGACGAGGAATTTCTTCAGCCAGAGGGTGGTGAATCTGTGGAACTCTTTGCTGCAGAAGGCTGTGGAGACCAAATCAATGAGTGTTTTTAAGACAGAGATAGCTAGGTTCTTGATTAATAAGGTGAGAAGGTAGGAGAACTAGGCTGAAAAACATATCAACCATGGTTGAATGGTGGAGCAGAATCGATGGGCCTGGTGACGAAGTTCAGCTCCTATGTCTTATGGTATTATAGCCTTCAATGTCCAAGTCGGTTTGAAATGTTGCTTTGGGGTCTGCCTCCATTATTCTTACAGAAAATGAGGTAATGAAAGGATGTGAGGCACAAGCGGGAAATGACATTGAGGCAGAAGCTGAGCAGAGATTAAATTGAATGTTGGAGGAGGTGTGAGTGGCCCTGTAGTCTCCCCATGTTGTCATTTGTTATCAGTTCCTGCTCTGCATTACTCTCTGATGAATGTATCTGCCTGATAATATATTTCAGTTACACCTTTACAACAGATATTTATATTGATCATGGAAACAGTTTATTTATATCCAGATTATCCAAAACTAATACAATCTGAAATGTGTGGAACGAATCTCACATCATGGTCTTTTATTGCCAATAACCCAGCCCCAGCCAATCCAATCATCCCAAAGGGAAACCTGCTTCTAAACCATTCACACAGCGAGTGGTTCTGATCTGGTCTGTACGGCCTGGGACACTGGTGTAGGCAGATACAACAGTGGTTTCACAGGGAATGGTAGGAGTGACAGAAATCAAATGTATGTCTCCAGGGAAAGGCGGTGCAGTCGGATTGAATGATCTGCCCATCTATAGAGAGGCTGAGGACAAACGGAATGAATTGTTCTCCTTCGGTACTTCACTCACTTTTCAGGCTTTGGATGTTGTCTGGCTGTGAGAGGATGTGGGCCAACACCTGCAGGTTCCCTCCATGTTCCCCACCACCGCCAGTATTCTCACTGTAATCCTTTCTATTCACTGTGTCCATGTGTGAACTCAGCGTCTGCTTTAGCTGACTGGTTACTTCACAGCATCAACTGCATTGTAAGGTCCAATCTGTCTGACCCTGGGCGCTGCCTGTGCTTTTCATATTGAAAACATCTGTGTTGCTCCCAATAACAACAGACGCACATTTCATAATCAGAGGGAAGCCTATCTTTTTTGAGGTTGCTTTACAATTATTGTTAAAAGTGTCTGTGCCACGTGTTTGCTTTCTGGCCTCTCACTGGGGAAAGACAAGTTATATTCCAGCTCTGCACAATAACTGACCTATCACAATTATTCGCAACTTAAATGGTGGATACTGCATGATGGATATTTACTTTATTCAGTATATGATTTTATAATTTAGGAACAAGTTTGATTGCTCAGCAAATATATTAATCCGGGTTGTGTTTTACACATGATACTCAGTTCCCCATATCTCCAAGAACAACCTCACACTCTATTTCTCTCTTGCATTTTCTCCCTCTCTCACACTCTCTACCTCTCATCTTCCCTCTCTCACGCTATCCTTCTCTCAAAATCCTTCCCACTCATACACTGTCTCACACTCTCTCCCTCTCTCCCACTCTCCCTCACACACACTCTCCTCTCTCACAATGCCTCCCTCTCGCACTATTTCTCTCTCGCACTCTCTCTCTATTTTACTCTCTCTCTCGCACTCTCTCCCACACCACTCTCACACTCTCACTATCTCACTCTCTTCCTGTCTAACACACACTCCTTGTCCCGCACACTCCCTCTCTCACACTCTCCCTCTCTCTCACACTCCCTCCCCCCTCGCACTCTAACCCTCCCTCGCACTCTCTCTCTTTTACTCACTCCCTCGCTTACACTCTCTTCCTCACCCCTCTCACACTCTCTCCCTCTGTCACTCACTCCTTGTCTTACACACTCTCTCTGTCCAGAACTCTCTCCTCTCTCGCACTCTCACCCTCTCTCTCACGCACTCCCTCTCTCGCACTCTAACCCTCTCTCACTCTCTGCCCCTTTCGCTCTCCCTCTTGTACTCTCTCACTGTCTCTCATTCTCCCCTCTCACAATCGCCCTCTGACACCTCTCTACCTCACTCACCCTCCCTCTCTCCCACACTTTCCCTATCTCACACTCTTACCCTCCAAATGCCCCCCTGCATGTCTCTCTCCCTCTCACACAGCTCCCTTTCTCACATTTTCTCTCACACTTTCCCTCTCACACACTATATCACACTCTGTCCCTCTCTCACACTTCCTATCACACTCTCTCTGCCTCGCACTTTCTCTCTCACATTTTTCCCCTTTCTCACCCTTTCTCACACACTCTTCCCCTCTCTACGCTTTCCCTCACACTCTGTCCCTCTCTCACACTTCCTATCACACTCTCTCTGCCTCGCACTTTCTCGCACACTCTTTCCCTCCCTCACACTTTCTCTCACACTCTTTCCCTCTCTCATTCTTTCTCTCACACTCTTTCCCTCTTTCACACTTTCTCTCACACTCTTTCCCTCTCTCACACTTTCTCTCACACTCTTTCCCTCTCTCATTCTTTCTCTTACACTATTTCCCTCTCTCACACAATATGTCACAATCTTTCCCTCTCTCACACTATATGTCACACTCTTTCCCTCTCTCACACTTTCTCTCTCACTATTTACCTCTCTCATACTTTCCCTCACTCTATTGCCCTCTCCCATTCCCTCAGTCACTCAGTCGCTCTCTCCTTTACTTGTCTAAGATTATGTTCGTATTTTACACCAGCATCATACAATGTGCCTCCCTCATCCACTCACCCACTCGCTCTCCACTCTGCTTCCCTTTCTCTCAAACAGGCTACCTCTCATTTTATCCTTTATTTCTCCCACCCGCTTTCTCTCCCATTGTATCTCCTCCTACCCTCTTTCTCTCTCACCCTGTCTTCTATCAGCACATCTCACAGACCAGATCTCCATTTCTCCATATCTCACCCCGCCTCTCTCCCTGTTTAAGTGTGTGTCTCAGATGGACGGCCGGAATCAGTTAGAGACGAGATATTAGTTTTCACAGCTGAATATTTTTATTGCTGCTCACTGAGGTGATGAGTTTGTATCTGTTGCAACCTCGGAGTTTATTGAGGTTCCAATTATTCTAAATGTTTTCTTAGTTTAAGGGGCTGAATCAGATTTAGATATGGGTTCACACACTTTGCGCATAAAATAGATCCAGATTTTGGAGACATTGACATTTTCTACTAACGCTCAAACATAACCTACTGAAATCTAATAAAGGAATGGTCACAGTTACAGAGGCAGCTACACCCCAGAGTGCAGTGGACCCACTTAGAGAAACACACTGACATTTGGAACTGAATCACTGAATTTTCACAGTTACAGAGACAGCTACACCCCAGAGTGCAGTGGAACCACCCAGAGAAACACACTGACAATTGGAACTGAATCACTGAATGGTCACAGTTACAGAGGCAGCTACACCCCAGAGTGCAGTGTAACCACCCAGAGAAACAAACTGACAATTGGAACTGAATCACTGAATGGTCACAGTTACAGAGACAGCTACATCCCAGAGTGCAGTGGAACCACCCAGAGAAACACACTGACAATTGGAACTGAATCACTGAATGGTCACAGTTACAGAGACAGCTACACCCCAGAGTGTAGTGGACCCACCCAGAGAAACACACTGACAATTGGAACTGAATCACTGAATGGTCACAGTTACAGAGACAGCTACACCCCAGAGTGCAGTGGAACCACCCAGAGAAACACACTGACAATTGGAACTGAATCACTGAATGTTCACAGTTACAGAGACAGCTACACCCCAGAGTGCAGTGGAACCACCCAGAGAAACACACTGACAATTGGAACTGAACCACTGAATGGTGACAGTGGGGTGAGGGTTATCACTGAAACAATCTGAGATCTGGAGATGGGACTGATGGTGTCTGAGTGGGCAGCATCCTTTCTGTTAATGTTATTTGAACAATGTGATCAACACAGTCCAGTGTTTGGAAAGAGGTCACTCACTCAAAAATAGTATTTGCTTTCACTGAACACAATATTAGTAATCTGTTTGTTCACATCTTTGAAAAATAAGTTAAACGATGTCACAACCTCAATATCCCTGAGGTGGTTCCACAGGGTATAAATTAAAAGTTTGGAGAATATATAACCTCAGAGTTTCAGACAGAGAGATTGCCAATCGCAGGAAGGGACACATCACTTCACAGTGAAAATGCTTTATCCAATTTATATTGCTGAGAAAATATTCTACCCAATACTGGCTATCGTTGGTGTTCCTGGTAAGTGACTATCACCATTGAAGTTGTGTAAATCTCTGTGTGAGCGGCTGTCTGATTTTAAACTCTGATAGAAAATGTTTAACGGTGATCTCGTGCTCACTGTTATCCAAGCACCTGATCAACGATATTATTCAATTAATTCAATTCTCGTCAGTAATGTCTAGGCTTTGAATCCATTTCATCAACTAACCATAAACCTGTTTGTAACTCACGGCATCTCTGATCAGTAATATAGTGATTGGAATCTTGGATAATGTTAGATTGGATCTCAGTGAATGCACTCTCTCTGAAGGAAGGTTTAGTGGGAGTTAGAATGAAATCACACTGAGGGTCGATCACTAATCAGGTTGGAATATCTGACAGCAGTGAACAAGTATTATTGGATGTATCTGTCAGTGTAGAATTGTACTGAATGTGGATCGTTAACTAGAGTGGAATATCTGACAGCAGCGAACAAGGTTTACTGAAAGTATCTGTCCGTATGGAATTGTATTGTGTGTGGGTCAGTAACTGGACTGACATTAGTTGGTTTTGTTATGAAATTATGTATTTTATTGGTGGGTGGTCGCTCCATTCTGTGGAGTTCTCTCTGTGTGTTTTATTTTTGGAATTGGTTGAAAAGAGGAAGAGTTTGGTTATGTTTTGAAGATGTTTGATATTTATTGTATGAAGTGAAATGTATCTAACTGTTTTCTATTGATCTACTCCACACGGAACAGATATAATCCACACTAATATTTCAGAAAGCCCACAATAGTGCTGTATTCCAATAGGTTTTGTGATATTTACTCCTTCCTATTCATCATGAAATACACTCACATGGTTGATCAATTTTTATGGATGTTTTAAAACTGTTTCTGCTTCACACGATTTGTGAATCTATTCATCTGATTCCAGAATCTTTGTCCATTGTCACACTTGTTTTCCGAGGAATGATTGGGGGACTTATTGTTCAGATCAAAATGCAGCAGCGGACACTGATCTGTCGGGACATTAATTTCTCACTGAAATACCCACTTTGCAAATTTATAATTAATGATCAATGTGTGCCTGTAATTAGTTATATTTTCCCTCTGCATTCACTATCAATCACAATTTGACTTTGTCTGTAAATTGTGTAATTATCATTCTGCTTCCCGATCCCATACTGTTGATGGGAATGGTGCAGGAGTAATCCCGGTGCTGATCCTTGTGGAACACCATTTTCCACCTGCTACCAATCAGCCTAAATCCCTTCAATCCCTCTCCCTGTTTTCTGTGTGTGTCGCCAGCATGTGTCCATTCTGCTGCTGTGTCCCCTAACTCCACTGGCTCTGAGATTACTCATCAGTCTGTTATGTCGGATCTTACTGACGGCCTTTAGAAACTCAAATTGTTTAACATCTATCATACTACTCAGATCTGTTATTTCTGATAGTTATTGAAATAATTGGATGAATTGTGTCAGGAATAATTTTGACTTTGGAATATGTGCCGACTATTTACTGTACTCTGTGTTACTGGATTTCTTTTACTCAGACTTCTAATTCCGTGTTTCCTACTGTTGACATTGTGACTGGAAGATTTTATGATATTCTGTTCTATATTCAAGAACAACTGAGACCGACTTCTGCTTTCCAATGCTTTGGTAATTATTCTGACAATGATCAGAGAGTAGATAATATTGTATCTGCTGTTTCTCACTGTCTATTCTATGAACATTTGGTGCTGAAATCCATCTGCCTCCAGTAATCTCCCTCTACCCGGACCCCACCCTCTGGCCTCCTATCAGCCCTTGGTCTTTTCATTGAGATCTGTCAGTGCGACATCCACCGTCTCAATGTCTCTGTGCCTCTCACCAACTCAATCCTGACTCTCTCTAAACTTGCTCCAGTCCTCTCTCTGATATCCAACCCTGACCTGGTTATCTAAGCTGTTCACAAGGGTGGTGCCCTTATTGTCTGGTGTACTGACTTATTCCTCACAGAGGCTGACCGTCAACTCTCTGGTCCATCCAGGAACCTACCACTGGACCAGCAGCACACCACCAAACATCATGATATTGTTTCCAGGACTTTCACTAACCTCATCGACTCTGGATATCTTCTGTCCACAGCCTCGGACATCATAGTCCCGCAACCCCACACATCCTGCATCAACCTCCCGCTTCTACCTCCTTCCCAAAATCCACAAACAGGAAAGTCCCAGTACACCCATTATTCGGCCTGTTCCAGCCCCACCAAAATCAATTCTTCCTATCTTGATTCCATCGGCTTAACCCTGTTCTGCCCCTTCCCAAATACATTGGTAGCGCAGTGACACAGTGGTTTGCACTGTTGCCTCACAGCATCAGGGTCCACGGATCAATTCCAACCTTGGGTGACTGGCTGTGTGGAGACTGCACTTTTTCTCCGTGTCTGCGTTGGTTTACTCTGGGTGCTCTAGTTACCTTCCACAGTCCAAAGATGTGCAGGTTAAGTGGATTGGCCAAGTTAAATTACTCCGTAGTGTCCAAAAAGATGTGCAGGATAGATTAAGGGGTTAATGATATAGGGATGGTGTGAGCTAGGTTGAGGTACTCTTTCAGAGGTTTGGTACAGTCTGAATGGGCCGAATGACCTTCTGCACTGTGGGGATTCTATGATTCCTGATTCCTCTGGTGCCGCATGTTATATAAATAATGTCCCTTTTCCTGGCCCTAACCGTCTAATCTTCAAAATGGATGTCCAGTCCCTCTGCACTTCCGTTCCTCAACACGAGGGTTGTGTACAGATCCTCATACCCTGCTTTCTGTAAAGACAGCATCTCATTCTCCAACTTTCTCCGCCTCCATCGCCTCTGTTCTGATGATGACGTGTTTGAAAATAGCCCGTCTGGTATGCCTGTCTTTTCCTTAACCGGGGTTGTCCCCATCACTTTGCTTTGTGTACAGGGCTCTCATTCGTCTTCAATTCATTTCTCACATCTCTGTCCTCACACATACCCCTCCCTCCCGGAAACATGATAGTGTCTCCCTGTCGTCACTTTCCAGACCATCAGCCTCCACATTGAATGGAAAATCCTCCTCCATTTCTGCCAACTCCAGCATGATGTCACCATGAAACACATCTTCACCTCTCTCCATCCATCCTCCTCAATTTCTGCATGCGTCAGGTACCGCTCACTCCGCGACACCCTTGCCCACTTACCCATCACACACCACGCCCTTTTCCCATCCCACGGTATCTTCTCTTGCAATAAATGATGGTGCAACAACTATCCCTTTACCTCCTCCCGTCTCATGGTTGTCAGCAGCAAACTCTCCTTTCTGGTGACACAGCGTTTCACTTCTGTTCCTACAATTTGTTCTACTGTATTCGCTGCTACCAATACCGTATCCTCTACATTGGGGAGACTAAACACAGACTGCGACACTGCGTTGAGCAACACCTTCACTCAGCCCACAGCATTACCCCAGCCTTCCTCTTTCTGCCATTGGTTTCTGTAACTTTACAGGGCAGCACGGTAGCATTGTGGTTAGCACAATCACTTCACAGCTCCAGGGTCCCAGGTTCGATTCTGGCTTGGGTCACTGTCTATGCGGAATCTGCACATCCTCCCCGGATGAGTCTCCTGGAAAAGAGAGCTCTGGAAGCGCGCACTTTTCCAGGAGACTCATCCGGAGTGAGACTCAAACAGAGTGGGAGATTGAAACTTGGTAATTTGGTGCAGTGAGATAAATCAGCAAAGGTAAGTGGAAAATCTAATTCTGCTGTTTTTCAGTTAAAAGTGCAGTGTGGAGCTTAGTGTCCGATTGGTTGAAGCTGCCCCACCCTAATTGCTAAGAGGCAGTTATCTGTCAATCACGTGAGGCCTGTTTAGGGGCACATTGTATTCTTCTCTTTGAAGTTAAGGTATTTTTTGAGTCATCGGTTAGCTGAGGTCTGTATAAAAGACAGACAGAGAGCGCACACAGTAAGCTAGCACTTTTCCAGGAGACACATCTGGAGTGAGACTCAGCCAGAGTGGGAGATTGAAACTTGGTAATTTGGTGCAGTGAGGTAATTCGGTGCAGAGTGTGAGGAGGTGCTTTTTAACCCTGGTAAGTGACTGGTAAGTAGTCTCTCTTTTTCTTTTCATTGTCTAATTTATTAATTTTTATTTTGAAATTCTAGTTGTTTAAGTTTACCAAGGGTTTAAGACATGGCAGGAGATCCCAGACCCGTGTCATGCTCCTCGTGTGCGATGTGGGAGCTCAGGGACACGTCCACTGTCCCTGGCTCCTTCACGTGCAAGAAGTGTGTTCAGTTGCAGCTCTTGTTAGACCGCTTGACGGCTCTGGAGCTGCGGATGGACTCACTTTGGAGCATCCGCGATGCTGAGGAGGTCGTGGATAGCACGTTTAGCGAGTTGGTCACACCGCAGGTGAAGGTTACTGAGGGAGATAGAAAATGGGTGACCAAAAGAAAGAGAAAGAGTAGGAAGGCAGTGCAGGTGTCCCCTGCGGTCATCTCCCTGCAAAACAGATATACCGCTTTGGATACTGTTGAGGGAGATGGCTCACCAGGGGAAGGCAGCAGCAGCCAGGTTCATGGCACCGTGGCTGTCTCTGCTGCACAGCAGGGCAGGAAGAAAAATGGCAGGGCTATAGTGATAGGGGACTCGATCGTAAGGGGAATAGACAGGCGGTTCTGTGGACGCAATCGAGACTCCAGGATGGTATGTTGCCTCCCTGGTGCAAGGGTCAAGGATGTCTCGGAGCGGCTGCAGGACATTCTGGGGGGGGGGGGGGAGGGTGAACAGCCAGCTGTCGTGGTGCACATAGGCACCAACGATATAGGTAAAAAACGGGATGAGGTCCTACAAGCGGAATTCAGGGAGTTAGGAGTTAAACTAAAAAGTAGGACCTCAAAGGTAGTAATCTCAGGTTTGCTACCAGTGCCACGAGCTAGTCAGAGTAGGAATGTCAGGATAGATAGGATGAATGCGTGGCTCGAGAGATGGTGCAAGAGGGAGGGATTCAAATTCCTGGGGCATTGGGACCGGTTCTGGGGGAGGTGGGACCAGTACAAACCGGATGGTCTGCACCTGGGCAGGACTGGAACCGATGCCCTGGGGGGGTGTTTTCTAGAGCTGTTGGGGAGGGTTTAAACTAATGTGGCAGGGGGATGGGAACCAATGCAGGAAGTTGGAAGGTAGTAAAACAGGGACAGAAACAAAAGGAAGTAAGGGGAAAAGTGCAAGGCAGAGAAGACATAGTCAGAAATCCATAAGGGCGACAGTAAAAGGTGCAGTGACTGAGGGGAGCACAGTGAATAGGCCCAGTAATAACAAAAGGAATAAAACTGGAGATGTTAAGATTCAAAACAGAGGTAAAAAAAACAACATAAGTGTACTTTACCTGAATGCTCGTAGTATTCGGAATAAAGTAAATGAGTTGGTGGCACAAATCATCGTAAATGACTATGATTTAGTGGCCATTACTGAAACATAAGAACATAAGAACATAAGAACCAGGAGCAGGAGTAGGCCATCTGGCCCCTCGAGCCTGCTCCGCCATTCAATTAGATCATGGCTGATCTTTTGTGGACTCAGCTCCACTTTCTGGCCCGAACACCATAACCCTTAATCCCTTTATTCTTCAAAAAACTATCTATCTTTACCTTAAAAACATTTAATGAAGGAGCCTCAACTGCTTCACTGGGCAAGGAATTCCATAGATTCACAACCCTTTGGGTGAAGAAGTTCCTCCTAAACTCAGTCCTAAATCTACTTCCCCTTATTTTGAGGCTATGCCCCTTAATTCTGCTGTCACCCGCCAGTGGAAACAACCTGCCCGCATCTATCCTATCTAATCCCTTCATAATTTTAAATGTTTCGATAAGATCCCTCCTCATCCTTCTAAATTCCAATGAGTACAGTCCCAGTCTACTCATCCTCTCCTCGTAATCCAACCCCTTCAGATCTGAGATTAACCTAGTGAATCTCCTCTGCACACCCTCCAGCGTCCTTTCTCAAGTAAGGAGACCAAACTGAACACAATACTCCAGGTGTGGCCGCACTAACACCTCATACAATTGCAACATAACCTCCCTAGTCTTAAACTCCATCCCTCTAGCAATGAAGGACAACATTCCATTTGCCTTCTTAATCACCTGTTGCACTTGTAAACCAACCTTCTGTGACTCATGCACTAGCACACCCAGGTCTCTGCACAGCAGCATGCTTTAATGTTTCATCGTTTCAATAATAATCCCGTTTGCTGTTATTCCTACCAAAATGGATAACCTCACATTTGTCAACATTGTATTCAATGTGCCAGACCCGAGCCCATTCACTTAACCTATCCAAATCCCTCTGCAGACTTCCAGTATCCTCTGCACTATTCGCTTTACCACTCATCTTAGTGTCATCTGCAAACTTGGACACATTTACCTTGGTTCCCAACTCCATCTCATCTATGCAGATTGTGAACAAGTGTGGGCCCAACACGGATCCCTGATGGACACCACTAGCTACTGATTGCCAACCAGAGAAACACCCATTTATCCCAACTCTTTGCTTTCTATTAATTAACCAATCCTCTATCCATGCTACTACTTTACCCTTAATGCCATGCATCTTTATCTTATGCAGCAACCTTTTGTGTGGCACCTTGTCAAAGGCTTTCTGGAAATCCAGATATATCACATCCATCGGTTCCCCATTATCTACTGCACTGGTAATGTCCTCAAAAATTCCACTAAATTAGTTAGGCACGACCTGCCATTTACAAACCCATGCTGCGTCTGCCGAATGGGACAATTTCTATCCAGATGCCTGGCATCTGATGTAGCAGCCTTTTGTGTGGCATCCCATCCTGTCCGCCGCAGCCCTGGGGGGTGCACTGAGCCTGTGCCAGCAGGAGCTGCTCGAAACGAACCTTGTAGAACAGGAGGTAGTCGCAAAACAACAGGAGCCAGCTGGGGAGGATGTGGAGCCGGCCGCCCAACAGGCCGAGGAGGAGGTGGGAAGGAGGCACCGCATCAGGCTTTATGTGTACCGGCAGCGTCTGTCATTCGAGGAGCTGCCGGACTGAGAATGCCGTCGGAGACTCCGGCTGAGCAGGGGCAGAGTCAGACATATCTGCTAGATGATGGCACACCTGGCACCCGGGTGGGTTATGGGAGAGCAAACCTATTCCTGGTGGCAATGAAGGTGACGGTGGTGCTGAACCTGTACACCGCGGGGCCCTTCCAGGTGCCGAGTGGGAACCTGTCAGGGATGTCGCGGCCTCGGTGCATAGGTCCATCCATGACGTCACGGAGGCTTTGGATGACCGGTCGGCACAATTATCTCACCTTCAATGAGTACCGAGCCCATCAGGACGCCAATGCAGCGTGGTTCGCTGCAATTGCCAAGGTGCCCAAGGTCCAGGGGGTGATCGAGGCAGTGCATGTACCCTGAGAGCACCGGCTCATGACAGCCCCTCTTCGCCAGCTGGAAAGGATTCCTCTCGATGAATGTGCAGCTGGTGTGTGGCCATGAGATGCGCATAATGCACGTCCAACCTGGCACATTTGCCAATCCTGGCCTATTTGAGACACATTCCCGGCTGAGGGCCTGGCTCTTGCGCGACAGCGGACAACCACCGTGGTCGTGGCTGATGGGGCCTATTGGAAGGTCAGAGACGGACGTGGAGACACGCTGCAATAACGCCCATGCAGCGACCGAGGGCGTGATCAAGCGCTGCTTCGGCATCCCGAAGATGCGGTTCATGTGTCTGAACTACACAGCTGGGATCATCCAGTCTAGCGCTAGATTCTCCCACATCTTGGTGGCCTACTGCATCCTCCACAACATTGCACAGCAGAGGGGGGCTTGAGGAGGAGGAAAGCCATGGCTCCCCTGAAGAGGAGGATGTGGTCGAGGGTGACAATGGGTAAGGCATGTATCCGGGGGAGGCACAGGAGGACCGACAACTTGTGCTTCTGGGCCGGTGGACACGGGACCTTCGAATCACCTCAATGTTCACCGACTAGGGGGCCTGGGCAGTGCAAGGACATCCCAGCCCAACATCCCCGCACACCCCCACACACCCCCGTACCGACCAATCCCGCTATGGTCCCGCCCACCAACTCTCCCATCATTCCTACCTGCCTCACTACTTGGTGCGGTCCGATGGTGTGGCAGCCACAGTGGTCTGCTCCATGGGATGGAGGATGATGACAACCCGCTCTGTGACCAGCTCTATTGCTCCACATTGTACAATAATGTCGGACACCAGCCTACGGTTACACAGTCCACCATCTACCTGGGTGATCCATGCATGCAAGCTGGCCATTCTATCACACTGCCCCACCCAAACCCGGCTGGGAATGGGTGGGGTGGGGCAACGGTGCGGCGATCGGTGGCGAACAGGAGACCCTGGGCCAAGCCCACCCCTACTGTCCACCCATCCCTCCGCGTCCCCCACTCCCAGCGACCCCTCAGCAGCCAGCCCAGCCCGGCTCTTCCCTCACACCCTCTGACAGAGCACCGAGGCAGGTTGGAACTTTGTGAACAAAACTGTTTAATGTGCAGAGGTGAACATTATTAACAGATTTGTGCCCGATCCCCTATCTCTATACAGTGTGCAGCACCCCTGCCAATCTAACTGTGTCTATCTCTCTGGCTTTACGCCCCTAACGCTCCGTTCAGGTGGATCACCAGACGGTGCATCAGGAGTGGAGGTGACCTCCTCGGATTACTGCTTTTGGCGGCCGTCTCCTGGGTTTACTAGGCCTGGATGGGCCCGGCTGCTGCTCGGGGGCGCCAGCCTGTTCCACCCGCTGCCCAACAGATATGCCCGGGACAGTGGAGGGGTGAGTCCGGTACACTGTGCTGTTCCGACATCACCACATCACTTCAGGTGACACCGGTCCGGCTACCATCGTCTCCTCCTCCCTCAGGTCCCCGATATCCGCATGGATACTCTGTTGGATCCTTGGTGCGTCTGGACCCATGCCGAAGCAGGGCCTCAGTTTGAAGCCGTGGAGAGAGCGAGTAGATCACCACCCTCTGATCTGTGCCACCGCAGCCAGTGACTGTGCCACCTCCCTCTGGGTCTGTGCCACGTCCCTCTGTGTCTGTGCCACCTCCCTCTGGGTATGTGCCACCTCCCTCTGGGTCTGTGCCACCTCCCTCTGCGTCTGTGCCACCTCCCTCTGGGTATGTGCCACCTCCCTCTGGGTCTGTGCCACCTCCCTCTGGGTCTGTGCCACGTCCCTCTGGGTCTGTGCCACGTCCCTCTGTGTCTGTGCCACCTCCCTCTGGGTATGTGCCACCTCCCTCTGGGTCTGTGCCACCTCCCTCTGCGTCTGTGCCACCTCCCTCTGGGTATGTGCCACCTCCCTCTGGGTCTGTGCCACCTCCCTCTGGGTCTGTGCCACGTCCCTCTGGGTCTGTGCCACCTCCCTCTGGGTCTGTGCCACCTCCCTCTGGGTGTCTGCCACCTCAGCCAGTGACTGCGCCACCTCCCTCTGGGTCTGTGCCATCTGTGCCAGTACCTCCGCAACCTCCCTCTGGGTCTGTGCCACCTCAGCCAGTGACTGTGCCACCTCCCTCTGGGTCTGTGCCATCTGTGCCAGTACCTCCGCAACCTCCCTCTGGGTCTGTGCCACCTCAGCCAGTGACTGTGCCACCTCCCTCTGGGTCTGCTCTACCTCGGCCAGTGACTGTGCCACCTCCCTCTGGGTCTGCTCTACCTCAGCCAGTGACTGTGCCACCTCCCTCTGGGTCTGCTCCACCTCAGCCAGTGACTGTGCCACCTCCCTCTGGGTCTGCTCCACCTC
Organism: Scyliorhinus canicula; assembly: GCF_902713615.1. Classification (NCBI taxonomy): domain Eukaryota; kingdom Metazoa; phylum Chordata; class Chondrichthyes; order Carcharhiniformes; family Scyliorhinidae; genus Scyliorhinus; species Scyliorhinus canicula. The sequence continues at coordinate 20,942 of NW_024055589.1, read as the reverse complement.
AGCCAGTGACTGTGCCACCTCCCTCTGGGTCTGCTCCACCTCAGCCAGTGACTGTGCCACCTCCCTCTGGGTCTGCTCTACCTCAGCCAGTGACTGTGCCACCTCCCTCTGGGTCTGCTCCACCTCAGCCAGTGACTGTGCCACCTCCCTCTGGTCTGTGCCACCTCAGCCAGTGACTGTGCCACCTCCCTCTGGGTCTGCTCCACCTCAGCCAGTGACTGTGCCACCTCCCTCTGGGCCTGCTCTACCTCAGCCAGTGACTGTGCCACCTCCCTCTGGGCCTGCTCCACCTCAGCCAGTGACTGTGCCACCTCCCTCTGGGTCTGCTCACCTCAGCCAGTGACTGCCACCTTCCTCTGGGTCTGCTCCACCTCAGCCAGTGTCTGTGCCACCTCCCTCTGGGTCTGCTCTACCTCAGCCAGTGACTACCACCTCCCTCCCAAACTGTGCCACCTCAGCCAGTGACTGTGCCACCTCCCTCTGGGCCTGTTCCACCTCAGCCAGTGACTGTGCCACCTCCCTCTGGGCCTGCTCCATCTCAGCCAGTGACTGTGCCACTTCCCTCCCAGACTGTGCCACCTCAGCCAGTGACTGTGCCATCTCCCTCTGGGTCTGTGCCACCTCAGCCAGTGACTGTGCCACCTCCCTCTGGGCCTGCTCCACCTCAGCCAGAAACTGTGCCATCTTCCTCTGGGCCTGCTCTACCTCAGCCAGTGACTGCGCCACCTCCCTCTGGGTCTGTGCCACCTCAGCCAGTGACTGTGCCACCTCCCTCTGGGCCTGCTCCACCTCAGCCAGAAACTGTGCCATCTTCCTCTGGGCCTGCTCTACCTCAGCCAGTGACTGCGCCACCTCCCTCTGGGTCTGTGCCACCTCGGCCAGTGACTGTGCCACCTCCCTCTGGGTCTGTGCCACCTCAGACAGTAACTGTGCCACCTCCCTCTGGATCTGTGCCACCTCAGCCAGTGACTGTGCCACCTCCCTCTGGGCCTGCTCCACCTCAGACAGTAACTGCACCACCGCCCTCTGGGTCTGCTCCACCTCAGCCAGAAACTGTGCCACCTCCCTCTGGGTCTGCTCCACCTCAGCCAGTGACAGTGCCACCTCCCTCTGGGTCTGCTCTACCTCAGCCAGTGACTGCGCCACCTCCATCTGGGTCTGCTCCACCTCAGCCAGTGACTGTGCCACCTCCCTCTGGGTCTGCTCCATCTCAGCCAGTGACTGCGCCACCTCCCTCTGGGTCTGCTCCATCTCAGCCAGTGACTGTGCCACCTCCCTCTGGGTCTGCTCCACCTCAGCCAGTGACTGTGCCACCTCCCTCCCAGTCTGTGCCACCTCAGCCAGTGACTGTGCCACATCCCTCTGGGCCTGCTCCACCTCAGCCAGTGACTGTGCCACCTCCCTCCCAGTCTGTGCCACCTCATCCAGTGACTGTGCCACCTCCCTCTGGGTCTGCTCCATCTCAGCCAGTGACTGTGCCACCTCCCTCTGGGTCTGTGCCACCACAGCCAGTGACTGTGCCACCTCCCTATGGGTCTGCTCCACCTCAGCCAGTGACTGTGCCACCTCCCTCTGGGTCTGCCCCACCTCAGCCAGTGACTGTGCCACCTCCCTCTGGGTCTGCTCCACAGCCAGTGACTGCCACCTCCCTCTGGGCCTGCTCCACCTCAGCCAGTGACTGTGCCACCTCCCTCTGGGCCAGCTCCACCTCAGCCAGTGACTGCCACCTCCCTCTGGGTCTGCTCCACCTCGCCCCGTGAATGTGCCACCTCCCTCTGGGCCTGCTCTACCTCAGCCAGTGACTGTGCCACCTCCCTCTGGGCCTGCTCTACCTCAGCCAGTGACTGCCATCTCCCTCCCAGTCTGTGCCACCTCAGCCAGTGACTGTGCCACCTCCCTCTGGGTCTGCTCCACCTCAGCCAGTGACTGTGCCACCTCCCTCTGGGCCTGATCCACCTCAGCCAGTGACTGTGCCACCTCCCTCTGGGTCTGCTCTACCTCAGCCAGTGACTGTGCCACCTCCCTCCCAGTCTGTGCCACCTCAGCCATTGACTGTGCCACCTCCCTCTGGGTCTGCTCCACCTCAGCCAGTGACTGTGCCACCTCCCTCTGTGTCTGCTCCACCTCAGCCAGTGACTGTGCCACCTCCCTCCCAGGCTGTGCCACCTCAGCCAGTGACAGTGCTACCTCCCTCTGGGTATACTCCACCTCAGCCCGTGACTGTGCCACCTCCCTCTGGGTCTGCTCCATCTCAGCCAGTGACTGTGCCACCTCCCTCTGGGTCTGTGCCACCTCAGCCAGTGACTGTGCCACCTCCCTCTGGGTCTGCTCCACCTCAGCCAGTGACTGTGCCACCTCCCTCTGGGTCTGCTCCACCTCAGCCAGTGACTGTGCCACCTCCCTCTGGGTCTGCTCTACCTCAGCCAGTGACTGTGCCACCTCCCTCCCAGTCTGTGCCACCTCAGCCATTGACTGTGCCACCTCCCTCTGGGCCTGCTCCACCTCGGCCAGTGACTGTGCCACCTCCCTCTGGGTCTGCTCTACCTCAGCCAGTGACTGTGCCGCCTCCCTCTGGGCCTGCTCCATCTCAGCCAGTGACTGTGCCACCTCCCTCCCAGTCTGTGCCACCTCAGCCAGTGACTGTGCCACCTCCCTCTGGACCTGCTCCATCTCAGCCAGTGACTGTGCCACCTCCCTCTGGGTCTGCTCCACCTTAGCCAGTGACTGTGCCACCTCCCTCTGGGTCTGCTCCATCTCAGCCAGTGACTGTGCCACATCCCTCTGGGTCTGCTCCACCTCAGCCAGTGACTTTGCCACCTCCCTCTGGGTCTGCTCCACCTCAGCCAGTGACTGTGCCACCTCGCTCTGGGTCTGCTCTACCTCAGCCAGTGACTTTGCCACCTCCCTCTGGGTCTGCTCCACCTCAGCCAGTGACTGTGCCACCTCCCTCTGGGTCTGCTCTACCTTAGCCACTGACTGTGCCACCTCCCTCTGGGTCTGTTCCACCTCAGCCAGTGACTGTGCCACCTCCCTCCCAGTCTGTGCCACCTCAGCCAGTGACTGTGCCACCTCCCTCTGGGTCTGCTCCACCTCAGCCAGTGACAGTGCCACCTCCCTCCCAGTCTGTGCCACCTCAGCCAGTGACTTTGCCACCTCCCTCTGGGTCTGCTCTACCTCAGCCAGTGACTGTGCCACCTCCCTCTGGGTCTGTGCCACCTCAGCCAGTGACTGTGCCACCTCCCTCTGGGCCTGCTCCATCTCAGCCAGTGACTGTGCCACCTCCCTCTGGGTCTGCTCTACTTCAGCCAGTGACTCTGCCACCTCCCTCTGGGTCTGCTCCACCTCAGCCAGTGACAGTGCCACCTCCCTCCCAGTCTGTGCCACCTCAGCCAGTGACTTTGCCACCTCCCTCTGGGTCTGCTCTACCTCAGCCAGTGACTGTGCCACTTCCCTCTGGGTCTGTGCCACCTCAGCCAGTGACTGTGCCACCTCCCTCTGGGTCTGCTCCATCTCAACCAGTGACTGTGCCACCTCCCTCTGGGTCTGCTATACTTCAGCCAGTGACTCTGCCACCTCCCTCTGGGCCTGCTCCACCTCAGCCAGAGACTGTGCCACCTCCCTCTGGGTCTGCTCCATCTCAGCCAGTGACTGTGCCACCTCCCTCTGGGTCTGCTCTACCTCAGCCAGTGACTGTGCCACCTCCCTCTGGGTCTGCTCCACCTCAGCCAGTGACTTTGCCACCTCCCTCTGGGTCTGTGCCACCTCAGCCAGTGACGGTGCCACCTCCCTCCCAGTCTGTGCCACGTCAGCCAGTGACTGTGCCACCTCCCTCTGGGTCTGCTCCACCTCAGCCAGTGACTGTGCCACCTCCCTCTGGGCCTACTCCACCTCAGCCAGTAACTGTGCCACCTCCCTCTGGGTCTGCTCCATCTCAGCCAGTGACAGTGCCACCTCCCTCTGGGTCTGCTCCACCTCGGCCAGTGACTGTGCCACCTCCCTCTGGGTCTGCTCCATCTCAGCCAGTGACTGTGCCACCTCCCTCTGGACCTGCTCCATCTCAGCCAGTGACTGCCATCTCCCTCCCAGTCTGTGCCACCTCAGCCAGTGACGGTGCCACCTCCCTCTGGGTCTGTCCACCTCAGCCAGTGACTGTGCCACCTCCCTCTGGGTCTGTCCACCTCAGCCAGTGACTGTGCCACCTCCCTCTGGGTCTGCTCTACCTCAGCCACTGACTGTGCCACCTCCCTCTGGGTCTCTTCCACCTCAGCCAGTGACTGAGCCACCTCCCTCTGGGCCTGCTCCACCTCAGCCAGTGACTGAGCCACCTCCCTCTGGGTCTGCTCTACCTCAGCCAGTGACTGTGCCACCTCCCTCTGGGTCTGTGCCACCTCAGCCAGTGACTGTGCCACCTCCCTCTGGGTCTGCTCCATCTCAGCCAGTGACTGTGCCACCTCCCTCTGGGTCTGCTCTTCTTCAGCCAGTGACTCTGCCACCTCCCTCTGGGCCTGCTCCACCTCAGCTAGTGACTGTGCCACCTCCCTCCCAGTCTGTGCCACCTCAGCCAGTGACTTTGCCACCTCCCTCTGGGTCTGCTCTACCTCAGCCAGTGACTGTGCCACCTCCCTCTGGGTCTGTGCCACCTCAGCCAGTGACTGTGCCACCTCCCTCTGGGTCTGCTCCATCTCAACCAGTGACTGTGCCACCTCCCTCTGGGTCTGCTATACTTCAGCCAGTGACTCTGCCACCTCCCTCTGGGCCTGCTCCACCTCAGCCAGTGACTGTGCCACCTCCCTCTGGGCCTGCTCCACCTCAGCCAGTGACTGTGCCACCTCCCTCCCAGACTGTGCCACCTCAGCCAGTGACTGTGCCACCTCCCTCTGGGTCTGCTCCATCTCAGCCAGTGACTGTGCCACCTCCCTCTGGGTCTGCTATACTTCAGCCAGTGACTCTGCCACCTCCCTCTGGGCCTGCTCCACCTCAGCCAGTGACTGTGCCACCTCCCTCTGGGCCTGCTCCATCTCAGCCAGTGACTGTGCCACCTCCCTCCCAGACTTTGCCACCTCAGCCAGTGACTGTGCCACCTCCCTCTGGGTCTGCTCCATCTCAGCCAGTGACTGTGCCACCTCCCTCTGGGTCTGCTCTACCTCAGCCAGTGACTGTGCCACCTCCCTCTGGGTCTGCTCCACCTCAGCCAGTGACTTTGCCACCTCCCTCTGGGTCTGCTCTACCTCAGCCAGTGACTGTGCCACCTCCCTCTGGGTCTGTGCCACCTCAGCCAGTGACTTTGCCACCTCCCTCTGGGCCTGCTCCACCTCAGCCAGTGACTGTGCCACCTCCCTCTAGGTCTGTGCCACCTCAGCCAGTGTCTGTGCCACCTCCCTCTGGGTCTGCTCTACCTCAGCCAGTGACTGTCACCTTCCTCTGTGCCTGTGTTACATCAGCCAGTGATTGTGTCAACTCCCTCTGTGTGTGCACGATCTCAGGCAGTGACAGTGCCACCTCCCTCTGTGTGTGCACGATCTCAGCCAGTGACTGTGCCACCTCCCTCCTGAGTCTATGCCACCTCAGCCAGTGACTGCCACCTTCCTCTGGGTCTGTGTTACATCAGCCAGTGACTGTGTCAACTCCCTCTGTGTGTGCATGATCTCAGGCAGTGACAGTGCCACCTCCCTCTGAGTCTATGCCACCTCATCCAATGACTGTCATTCCATAAAACTGCAGCAACTGATTCATTACATGGTTCGAGGAGTAACTAAACCTGTCAACAGGGGTTACTTTAACTTTTAATTTTACAGTAGAAATCCAGCGCCAGGACCATATAGTTAATTGTAGCTTAATCTGATAACAATTTGAGTGATTATTTTGAATGAACTAACTTGTGTATAAATATCACTCAGCGGGGTGCAGTGTGTGATGTGGGGGAACCGTGACGCTTCCAGTGTTTCGGCAACTACGTCTGCAGCAGGTGTAGCCAATGGCAGCGCCTCACAGACCGCGTGGTTCAGTTGGAGCAGCAATTGGATGCACTTCGGAGCATGCAGGTGGCGGGAGGCATCATAGATAGACGTTCTGGAGACGTGGTCACACCTAAGGTGAAGGCAGATAGTTGGGTAGATGACTGCTGGAAAGGGTAGGCAGTCAGCGCTGGAATCCCCTGTGGCTGTCCCCATCTCTAATAGGTACACTGTGTTAGATACAGTTTGGGGGGATAGCCTATCGGGGAAAAACAACAGCAGCCAGAACACTGGCACCACATCTGGCTCTGTTCCTCAGCAGGGGAGGGCAAAGTGTAGGGATGCGATAGTTACAGGGTTTCTATAATAAGGGGCACAGGTAGGCGCTTCTGTGGACAGGAAAGAGACTCCAGGTCGGTATGTTGCCTCCCTGGTGCCAGGGTCAATGTTGTCGCTCAATGAACAAAGGACGTCCTGAAGGGGGAGGGTGAACAGCCAGAGGTCTCAGTTCACACAGGTACTAAAGACATCGGCAGGAAGGGGGATGAGGTCTTGCAGAAGGAGTTCAGGGGGATAGGCAGTCAGCTAAAAAGCAGGACCTATAGCGGTGTAATCTCAGGATTACTCCATGTGCTACGTGATAATGAGGCTCGAAATAAGTGGACAGTGCACCTCAACACGTGGCTAAACTGGTGGTGTGGGAGGCAGGGTTTCAGATTTCTGGGCCATAGGGATAGCTTCCGGGACTGGTGGGACCTGGACAAGAGCGATGGACAGCATCTAAACTGGAAGGGGATCACTATCCTGGCTGGGAGGTGTTTTAGTGTCACCCGGAAGAATTGAAACTAAATTGAACCCTAAAGGAGCAGTGACCACAATATGATAGAATTTACCCTGCAGTTGGAGAGGGAGAAGCTGGAGTCAGATGTAACGGTATTACAATTAAAGAGGGGTAACTACAAATACATGAGGGAGGAGCTGGCCAGAGTTGATTGTAAAAGGAAGCACAAAGGGACTTGGGAGTCCTTGTTCACGATTGTCTTAATGTTAACGTGCAGGCTCAGTCAGCAGTTAGGAAGGAAATTGCAATGTTAGAGTTCATGTCGAGAGGCCGAGAGTACCAGAACAGGGATGTACTTCTGAGGCTGTATAAGGAACTGGTCAGACCCCATTTGGAGTACTGTGAGCAGTTTGGGGCCCCGTATCTGAAGAAGGATGGGCTTCTCTTGGAAAGGGTCCAGAGGAGGTTCACTGCAATGATCCCTGGAATGAAGAGCTTCTCATGTGAGGAATGGTTGAGGACTCTGGCTCTGTACTCGTTGGAGTTTAGAAGGATGAGGGGGGATCTTATTGAAACTTACAGGATACTGCGAGGCCTGGATAGAGTGGATGTGGACAGAATGTTTCCAGGTAGGAGAAACTAGAACTAGAGGACACCATCTCAGACTAAAGGGATGATCCCTTAAAACAGAGATGAGGAGGAATTTCTTCAGCCAGAGGGTGGTGAATCTGTGGAACTCTTTGCCGCAGAAGGCTGTGGAGGCCAAATCACTGAGTGTCTTTAAGACAGAGATAGATAGGTTCTTGATTAATAAGGGGGTCAGAGGGTTATGGGGAGAAGGTGAGAAGGTAGGATATTGAGGATGAGAGACATATCAGCCATGATTGAATGGCGGAGCAGACCCGATGGGCCTGGTGACCAAGTTCAGCTCCAATGTCTTCTGGTCTTATGGCCTTCAATGTCCAGGCCGGTTTGAAATGTTGCTTTGGGTGTCTGCCTCCATTATTCTCACAGGAAATAAGGTAATGAAAGGATGTGAGGAACAAGCGGGAAATGACATTGAGGCAGAAGCTGAGCAGAGATTATATTGAATGTTGGAGGAGGTGTGAGTGGCCCTGTAATCTCCCCATGTTGCCATTTGTTATCAGTTCCTGCTCTGCATTACTCTCTGATGAATGTATCTGCATGATAATATATTTCAGTTACATCTTTCCAACAGATATTTATATTGTTCATGGAAACAGTTCATTTATATCAAGATTATCCAAAATTTATACAATCTGAAATGTGTAGAACGAATCTCACATCATGGCCTTTTATTGCCAATAACCCAGCCCCAGCCAATCCAATCATCCCAAAGGGAAACCTGCTTCTAAACCATTCACACAGCGAGTGGTTCTGATCTGGTCTGTACGGCCTGGGACACTGGTGTAGGCAGATACAACAGTGGTTTCACAGGGAATGGTAGGAGTGACAGAAATCAAATGTATGTCTCCAGGGAAAGGGCGGTGCAGTCGGATTGAATGATCTGCCCATCTATAGAGAGGCTGAGGACAAACGGAATGAATTGTTCTCCTTCGGTACTTCACTCACTTTTCAGGCTTTGGATGTTGTCTGGCTGTGAGAGGATGTGGGCCAACACCTGCAGGTCCCCTCCATGTTCCCCACCACCGCCAGTATTCTCACTGTAATCCTTTCTATTCACTGTGTCCATGTGTGAACTCAGCGTCTGCTTTAGCTGACTGGTTACTTCACAGCATCAACTGCATTGTAAGGTCCAATCTGTCTGACCCTGGGCGCTGTCTGTGCTTTTCATATTGAAAACATCTGTGTTGGACCCAATAACAACAGACGCACATTTCATAATCAGAGGGAGGTCTATCTTTTTTGAGGTTGCTTTACAATTATTGTTAAAGGGTCTGTGCCACGTGTTTGCTTTCTGGCCTCTCACTGGGGAAAGACAAGTTCTATTCCAGCTCTGCACAATAACTGACCTATCACACTGTCAATTATTCACACCTTCAATGGTGGATACTGCATTCAGAATATTTACTTGATCCAGTATCTGAGTTTATAATTTAGGAACAAGTTTTTTTACTCATCAAATGTATTCATCCGGATTGTGTTTTCCACATGATACAAAGTTCCCCATATCTCCAAGAACACTCCCTCACACTCAATCTCTCCCTTGCATTCTCTCCCTCTCTCACATTCACACCATCTCTCACACTCTCGCCATTTCTCACACTCTCTCCCTCTCTCACACTCTCTCCCTCTCTCACACTCCCTCCCTCTCTCACACTCCCTCCCTCTCTCACACTCCCTCCCTCTCTCACACTCTCTCCCTCACATTCACTCCCTCTCACACACGTCCTACATCTCTCACCCTCCCTCTCTAACGCTCATACACTCGCTCACAGTCTGTTCCCCTCTCACACTCTCTCCCTCTATCACACTCTCTCCCTCTCTCACACTCCCTCCCTCTCTCACACTCCCTCCCTCTCTCACACTCTCTCCCTCCCTCTCTCACACTCTCTCCCTCACACTCACTCCCTCTCACACACGTCCTACATCTCTCACCCTCCCTCTCTAACGCTCATACACTCGCTCACAGTCTGTTCCCCTCTCACACTCTCTCCCTCTATCACACTCTCTCCCTCTCTCACACTCCCTCCCTCTCTCACACTCCCTCCCTCTCTCACACTCCCTCCCTCTCTCACACTCTCTCCCTCCCTCTCTCACACTCTCTCCCTCACACTCACTCCCTCTCACACACGTCCTACATCTCTCACCCTCCCTCTCTAACGCTCATACACTCGCTCACAGTCTGTTCCCCTCTCACACTCTCTCCCTCTATCACTCCTCCCTCTCTCACACTCCCTCCCTCTCTCACACTTCCTCCCTCTCACACTCTCTCCCTCTCACAGTCCCTCTCTCAAATTCCTGCCTCTCATACTTTCTTCTTCATTGATATTCATTCCCTCTCTCCCATTCTCACTGACACATTTCCCCTTGTCTCACACTTTCCCTCTCTCACACTTTCTCTCTCACACTCTTTCCCTCTCTCACACTTTCTCTCTCACACTCTTTCCCTCTCCCACTCTCTCAGTCACTCAGTCGCTATCTCCTTTACTTATGATTAAGATTATGTTAGTATTGTATACACAATCTTTCTCACTCAATCTTCCTCCCTCATCCACACCCACTCTGTCTCCACTCTCTGCACCCCTTTCTCTCAATCCTTCTGTCGATTTATCCTTTATTTCTCCAACCCTCTATCTCTCTAACACTGCCTTCTATCGGGACAACTCACAGACCAGTTCTCTCTTCCTCCAAACATCACTCCGCGTCTCTCCCCGTTTAAGTGAATGAAATGAAATGAAAATCGCTTATTGTCACGAGTAGGCTTCAATGAAGTTACTGTGAAAAGCCCCTAGTCGCCACATTCCGGCGCCTGTTCGGGGAGGCTGGTACGGGAATCGAACCGTGCTGCTGGCCTGCTTGGTCTGCTTTCAAAGCCAATAATTTAGCCCAGTGAGGTAAACCAGCAGTCTGACCAGTATGTTTATCTGATGGTCGGTCGGTATCAGTGAGAGACGGGGTATTAGTTTTTCAGCTGATTATGTTTTAATGCTGCTCTCTGAGGTGATGAGTTTCAATGTGCTGCAGCCTTTGAGTTTTCTGAGGTTCCAATATTGTCTTTGTTTGAGTATCTGAATCAGATTTAGATATGGGATCACATACTTTGCACTTTCAATAGTTCCCGATTTTGAAGATATTGAATATTTGTTAACAATGTTGCACCGACATGGAAAAAAACTAAAGGCCATCTAACCTACACTATGCCCTTATCATCCATATGCTTATCCAATAAACTTTTAAATGCCCTCAATGTTGGCGAGTTCACTACTGTTGCAGGTAGGGCATTCCACGGCCTCACCACTCTTTGCGTAAAAAACCCACCTCTGACCTCTGTCCTATATCTATTACCCCTCAATTTAAGGCTATGTCCCCTCGTGCTAGCCACCTCCATCCGCGGGAGAAGGCTCTCGCTGTCCACCCTATCTAACCCTCTGATCATTTTGTATGCCTCTATTAAGTCACCTCTTAACCTTCTTCTCTCTAACGAAAACAACCTCAAGTCCATCAGCCTTTCCTCATAAGATTTTCCCTCCATACCAGGCAACATCCTGGTAAATCTCCTCTGCACCCGTTCCAAAGCTTCCACGTCCTTCCTATAATGAGGCGACCAGAACTGTACGCAATACTCCAAATGCGGCCGTACTAGAGTTTTGTACAACTGCAACATGACCTCATGGCTCCGGAAATCAATCCCTCTACAAATAAAGGCCAACACACCATAGGCCTTCTTCACAACCCTATCAACCTGGGTGGCAACTTTCAGGGATCTATGTACATGGACACCGAGATCCCTCTGCTCATCCACACTACTAAGAATTTTACCATTAGCCAAATATTCCGCATTCCTGTTATTCTTTCCAAAGTTAATCACCTCACACTTCTCCACATTAAACTCCATTTGCCACCTCTCAGCCCAGCTCTGCAGCTTATCTATGTCCCTCTGTAACCTGCAACATCCTTCCGCACTGTCTTCAATTCCACCGACTTTAGTGTCGTCTGCAAATTACCTCACACATCCTTCTGCGCCATCCTCTAGGTCATTTATAAAAATGACAAACAGCAACGGCCCCAGAACAGATCCTTGTGGTACACCACTCGTAACTGAACTCCATTCTGAACATTTCCCAACAACTACCACTCTCTGTCTTCTTTCAACGAGCCAATTTCTGATCCACATCTCTAAACCGCCCTCAATCCCCAGCCTCCGTATTTTCGGCAATAGCCGACCGTGGGGAACCTTATCAAACGCTTTACTGAAATCCATATACACCACATCAACTGATCTACCCTCATCTACCTGTTCAGTCACCTTCTCAAATAACTCGATAAGGTTTGTGAGGCATGACCTATCCTTCACAAAACCATGCTGACTGTCCCGAATCATATTATTCCTATCTAGATGATTATAAATCGTATCTTTTATAATCCTCCCCAAGACTTTACCCACCCAGAGAAACACACTGACAATTGGAACTGAATCACTGAATGGTCACAGTTAGAGAGGCAGCTACACCCCAGAGTGCAGTGGAACCACCCAGAGAAACACACTGACAATTGGAACTGAATCACTGAATGGTCACAGTTACAGAGACAGCTACACCCCAGAGTGCAGTGGACCCACCCAGAGAAACACACTGACAATTGGAACTGAATCACTGAATGGTCACAGTTACAGAGACAGCTACACCCAGAGTGCAGTGGACCCACCCAGAGAAACACACTGACAATTGGAACTGAATCACTGAATGGTCACAGTTACAGAGACAGCTACACCCCAGAGTGCAGTGGACCCACCCAGAGAAACACACTGACAATTGGAACTGAATCACTGAATGGTCACAGTTACAGAGACAGCTACATCCCAGAGTGCAGTGGACCCACCCAGAGAAACACACTGACAATTGGAACTGAATCACTGAATGGTCACAGTTACAGAGACAGCTACACCCCAGAGTGCAGTGGACCCACCCAGAGAAACACACTGACAATTGGAACTGAATCACTGAATGGTCACAGTTACAGAGGCAGCTACACCCCAGAGTGCAGTGGACCCACCCAGAGAAACACACTGACAATTGGAACTGAATCACTGAATGGTCACAGTTACAGAGGCAGCTACACCCAGAGTGCAGTGGACCCACCCAGAGAAACACACTGACAATTGGAACTGAATCACTGAATGGTCACAGTTACAGAGGCAGCTACACCCCAGAGTGCAGTGGACCCACCCAGAGAAACACACTGACAATTGGAACTGAATCACTGAATGGTCACAGTTACAGAGACAGCTACATCCCAGAGTGCAGTGGACCCACCCAGAGAAACACACTGACAATTGGAACTGAATCACTGAATGGTCACAGTTACAGAGACAGCTACACCCCAGAGTGCAGTGGACCCACCCAGAGAAACACACTGACAATTGGAACTGAATCACTGAATGGTCACAGTTACAGAGACAGCTACACCCCAGAGTGCAGTGGACCACCCAGAGAAACACACTGACAATTGGAACTGAATCACTGAATGGTCACAGTTACAGAGACAGCTACACCCCAGAGTGCAGTGGACCCACCCAGAGAAACACACTGACAATTGGAACTGAATCACTGAATGGTCACAGTTACAGAGACAGCTACACCCCAGAGTGCAGTGGACCCACCCAGAGAAACACACTGACAATTGGAACTGAATCACTGAATGGTCACAGTTACAGAGGCAGCTACATCCCAGAGTGCAGTGGACCCACCCAGAGAAACACACTGACAATTGGAACTGAATCACTGAATGGTCACAGTTACAGAGACAGCTACATCCCCAGAGTGCAGTGGACCCACCCAGAGAAACACACTGACAATTGGAACTGAATCACTGAATGGTCACAGTTACAGAGACAGCTACACCCCAGAGTGCAGTGGACCCACCCAGAGAAACACACTGACAATTGGAACTGAATCACTGAATGGTCACAGTTACAGAGACAGCTACACCCCAGAGTGCAGTGGACCCACCCAGAGAAACACACTGACAATTGGAACTGAATCACTGAATGGTCACAGTTACAGAGGCAGCTACACCCCAGAGTGCAGTGGACCCACCCAGAGAAACACACTGACAATTGGAACTGAATCACTGAATGGTCACAGTTACAGAGACAGCTACACCCCAGAGTGCAGTGGACCCACCCAGAGAAACACACTGACAATTGGAACTGAATCACTGAATGGTCACAGTTACAGAGACAGCTACACCCCAGAGTGCAGTGGACCACCCAGAGAAACACACTGACAATTGGAACTGAATCACTGAATGGTCACAGTTACAGAGACAGCTACATCCCAGAGTGCAGTGGACCCACCCAGAGAAACACACTGACAATTGGAACTGAATCACTGAATGGTCACAGTTACAGAGACAGCTACACCCCAGAGTGCAGTGGACCCACCCAGAGAAACACACTGACAATTGGAACTGAATCACTGAATGGTCACAGTTACAGAGACAGCTACACCCCAGAGTGCAGTGGAACCACCCAGAGAAACACACTGACAATTGGAACTGAATCACTGAATGGTCACAGTTACAGAGACAGCTACACCCCAGAGTGCAGTGGACCCACCCAGAGAAACACACTGACAATTGGAACTGAATCACTGAATGGTCACAGTTACAGAGACAGCTACACCCCAGAGTGCAGTGGACCCACCCAGAGAAACACACTGACAATTGGAACTGAATCACTGAATGGTCACAGTTACAGAGGCAGCTACACCCCAGAGTGCAGTGGACCCACCCAGAGAAACACACTGACAATTGGAACTGAATCACTGAATGGTCACAGTTACAGAGACAGCTACACCCCAGAGTGCAGTGGACCCACCCAGAGAAACACACTGACAATTGGAACTGAATCACTGAATGGTCACAGTTACAGAGGCAGCTACACCCAGAGTGCAGTGGACCCACCCAGAGAAACACACTGACAATTGGAACTGAATCACTGAATGGTCACAGTTACAGAGACAGCTACACCCAAGAGTGCAGTGGACCCACCCAGAGAAACACACTGACAATTGGAACTGAATCACTGAATGGTCACAGTTACAGGGACAGCTACACCCCAGAGTGCAGTGGACCCACCCAGAGAAACACACTGACAATTGGAACTGAATCACTGAATGGTCACAGTTACAGAGACAGCTACACCCCAGAGTGCAGTGGACCCACCCAGAGAAACACACTGACAATTGGAACTGAATCACTGAATGGTCACAGTTACAGAGGCAGCTACACCCCAGAGTGCAGTGGACCCACCCAGAGAAACACACTGACAATTGGAACTGAATCACTGAATGGTCACAGTTACAGAGGAAGCTACACCCCAGAGTGCAGTGGACCCACCCAGAGAAACACACTGACAATTGGAACTGAATCACTGAATGGTCACAGTTACAGAGACAGCTACACCCCAGAGTGCAGTGGACCCACCCAGAGAAACACACTGACAATTGGAACTGAATCACTGAATGGTCACAGTTACAGAGACAGCTACATCCCCAGAGTGCAGTGGACCCACCCAGAGAAACACACTGACAATTGGAACTGAATCACTGAATGGTCACAGTTACAGAGACAGCTACACCCCAGAGTGCAGTGGACCCACCCAGAGAAACACACTGACAATTGGAACTGAATCACTGAATGGTCACAGTTACAGAGACAGCTACACCCCAGAGTGCAGTGGACCCACCCAGAGAAACACACTGACAATTGGAACTGAATCACTGAATGGTCACAGTTACAGAGGAAGCTACACCCCAGAGTGCAGTGGACCCACCCAGAGAAACACACTGACAATTGGAACTGAATCACTGAATGGTCACAGTTACAGAGACAGCTACACCCCAGAGTGCAGTGGACCCACCCAGAGAAACACACTGACAATTGGAACTGAATCACTGAATGGTCACAGTTACAGAGACAGCTACATCCCAGAGTGCAGTGGACCCACCCAGAGAAACACACTGACAATTGGAACTGAATCACTGAATGGTCACAGTTACAGAGACAGCTACACCCCAGAGTGCAGTGGACCCACCCAGAGAAACACACTGACAATTGGAACTGAATCACTGAATGGTCACAGTTACAGAGGCAGCTACACCCAGAGTGCAGTGGACCCACCCAGAGAAACACACTGACAATTGGAACTGAATCACTGAATGGTCATAGTTACAGAGACAGCTACACCCAGAGTGCAGTGGACCGACCAAGACAAACACACTGACAATTGGAACTGAATCACTGAATGGTCACAGTTACAGAGACAGCTACACCCCAGAGTGCAGTGGACCCACCCAGAGAAACACACTGACAATTGGAACTGAATCACTGAATGGTCACAGTTACAGAGACAGCTACACCCAGAGTGCAGTGGACCCACCCAGAGAAACACACTGACAATTGGAACTGAATCACTGAATGGTCACAGTTACAGAGACAGCTACATCCCCAGAGTGCAGTGGACCCACCCAGAGAAACACACTGACAATTGGAACTGAGCACTGAATGGTCACAGTTACAGAGGAAGCTACACCCCAGAGTGCAGTGGACCCACCCAGAGAAACACACTGACAATTGGAACTGAATCACTGAATGGTCACAGTTACAGAGACAGCTACACCCCAGAGTGCAGTGGACCCACCCAGAGAAACACACTGACAATTGGAACTGAATCACTGAATGGTCACAGTTACAGAGACAGCTACACCCCAGAGTGCAGTGGACCCACCCAGAGAAACACACTGACAATTGGAACTGAATCACTGAATGGTCACAGTTACAGAGACAGCTACACCCAGAGTGCAGTGGACCCACCCAGAGAAACACACTGACAATTGGAACTGAATCACTGAATGGTCACAGTTACAGAGGCAGCTACACCCCAGAGTGCAGTGGACCCACCCAGAGAAACACACTGACAATTGGAACTGAATCACTGAATGGTCACAGTTACAGAGACAGCTACATCCCAGAGTGCAGTGGACCCACCCAGAGAAACACACTGACAATTGGAACTGAATCACTGAATGGTCACAGTTACAGAGACAGCTACACCCCAGAGTGCAGTGGACCCACCCAGAGAAACACACTGACAATTGGAACTGAATCACTGAATGGTCACAGTTACAGAGACAGCTACATCCCAGAGTGCAGTGGACCCACCCAGAGAAACACACTGACAATTGGAACTGAATCACTGAATGGTCACAGTTACAGAGACAGCTACACCCCAGAGTGCAGTGGACCCACCCAGAGAAACACACTGACAATTGGAACTGAATCACTGAATGGTCACAGTTACAGAGGCAGCTACACCCCAGAGTGCAGTGGACCCACCCAGAGAAACACACTGACAATTGGAACTGAATCACTGAATGGTCACAGTTACAGAGACAGCTACACCCCAGAGTGCAGTGGACCCACCCAGAGAAACACACTGACAATTGGAACTGAATCACTGAATGGTCACAGTTACAGAGACAGCTACACCCCAGAGTGCAGTGGACCCACCCAGAGAAACACACTGACAATTGGAACTGAATCACTGAATGGTCACAGTTACAGAGACAGCTACACCCCAGAGTGCAGTGGACCCACCCAGAGAAACACACTGACAATTGGAACTGAATCACTGAATGGTCACAGTTACAGAGACAGCTACACCCCAGAGTGCAGTGGACCCACCCAGAGAAACACACTGACAATTGGAACTGAATCACTGAATGGTCACAGTTACAGAGACAGCTACACCCCAGAGTGCAGTGGACCCACCCAGAGAAACACACTGACAATTGGAACTGAATCACTGAATGGTCACAGTTACAGAGGCAGCTACACCCAGAGTGCAGTGGACCCACCCAGAGAAACACACTGACAATTGGAACTGAATCACTGAATGGTCACAGTTACAGAGACAGCTACACCCCAGAGTGCAGTGGACCCACCCAGAGAAACACACTGACAATTGGAACTGAATCACTGAATGGTCACAGTTACAGAGGCAGCTACACCCCAGAGTGCAGTGGACCCACCCAGAGAAACACACTGACAATTGGAACTGAATCACTGAATGGTCACAGTTACAGAGACAGCTACACCCCAGAGTGCAGTGGACCCACCCAGAGAAACACACTGACAATTGGAACTGAATCACTGAATGGTCACAGTTACAGAGACAGCTACACCCCAGAGTGCAGTGGATCCACCCAGAGAAACACACTGACAATTGGAACTGAATCACTGAATGGTCACAGTTACAGAGACAGCTACACCCAGAGTGCAGTGGACCCACCCAGAGAAACACACTGACAATTGGAACTGAATCACTGAATGGTCACAGTTACAGAGACAGCTACACCCCAGAGTGCAGTGGACCCACCCAGAGAAACACACTGACAATTGGAACTGAATCACTGAATGGTCACAGTTACAGAGACAGCTACACCCCAGAGTGCAGTGGACCCACCCAGAGAAACACACTGACAATTGGAACTGAATCACTGAATGGTCACAGTTACAGAGGACAGCTACATCCCAGAGTGCAGTGGACCCACCCAGAGAAACACACTGACAATTGGAACTGAATCACTGAATGGTCACAGTTACAGAGACAGCTACACCCAGGAGTGCAGTGGACCCACCCAGAGAAACACACTGACAATTGGAACTGAATCACTGAATGGTCACAGTTACAGAGACAGCTACACCCCAGAGTGCAGTGGACCCACCCAGAGAAACACACTGACAATTGGAACTGAATCACTGAATGGTCACAGTTACAGAGACAGCTACACCCCAGAGTGCAGTGGACCCACCCAGAGAAACACACTGACAATTGGAACTGAATCACTGAATGGTCACAGTTACAGAGACAGCTACACCCCAGAGTGCAGTGGACCCACCCAGAGAAACACACTGACAATTGGAACTGAATCACTGAATGGTCACAGTTACAGAGACAGCTACACCCCAGAGTGCAGTGGACCCACCCAGAGAAACACACTGACAATTGGAACTGAATCACTGAATGGTCACAGTTACAGAGACAGCTACACCCCAGAGTGCAGTGGACCCACCCAGAGAAACACACTGACAATTGGAACTGAATCACTGAATGGTCACAGTTACAGAGACAGCTACACCCCAGAGTGCAGTGGACCCACCCAGAGAAACACACTGACAATTGGAACTGAATCACTGAATGGTCACAGTTACAGAGACAGCTACACCCAGAGTGCAGTGGACCCACCCAGAGAAACACACTGACAATTGGAACTGAATCACTGAATGGTCACAGTTACAGAGACAGCTACATCCCAGAGTGCAGTGGACCCACCCAGAGAAACACACTGACAATTGGAACTGAATCACTGAATGGTCACAGTTACAGAGACAGCTACACCCAGAGTGCAGTGGACCCACCCAGAGAAACACACTGACAATTGGAACTGAATCACTGAATGGTCACAGTTACAGAGACAGCTACACCCAAAGAGTGCAGTGGACCCACCCAGAGAAACACACTGACAATTGGAACTGAATCACTGAATGGTCACAGTTACAGAGACAGCTACACCCCAGAGTGCAGTGGACCCACCCAGAGAAACACACTGACAATTGGAACTGAATCACTGAATGGTCACAGTTACAGAGACAGCTACACCCCAGAGTGCAGTGGACCCACCCAGAGAAACACACTGACAATTGGAACTGAATCACTGAATGGTCACAGTTACAGAGACAGCTACACCCCAGAGTGCAGTGGACCCACCCAGAGAAACACACTGACAATTGGAACTGAATCACTGAATGGTCACAGTTACAGAGACAGCTACACCCCAGAGTGCAGTGGACCCACCCAGAGAAACACACTGACAATTGGAACTGAATCACTGAATGGTCACAGTTACAGAGACAGCTACACCCCAGAGTGCAGTGGACCCACCCAGAGAAACACACTGACAATTGGAACTGAATCACTGAATGGTCACAGTTACAGAGACAGCTACACCCCAGAGTGCAGTGGACCCACCCAGAGAAACACACTGACAATTGGAACTGAATCACTGAATGGTCACAGTTACAGAGACAGCTACACCCCAGAGTGCAGTGGACCCACCCAGAGAAACACACTGACAATTGGAACTGAATCACTGAATGGTCACAGTTACAGAGACAGCTACACCCCAGAGTGCAGTGGACCCACCCAGAGAAACACACTGACAATTGGAACTGAATCACTGAATGGTCACAGTTACAGAGACAGCTACATCCCAGAGTGCAGTGGACCCACCCAGAGAAACACACTGACAATTGGAACTGAATCACTGAATGGTCACAGTTACAGAGGCAGCTACACCCCAGAGTGCAGTGGACCCACCCAGAGAAACACACTGACAATTGGAACTGAATCACTGAATGGTCACAGTTACAGAGACAGCTACACCCCAGAGTGCAGTGGACCCACCCAGAGAAACACACTGACAATTGGAACTGAATCACTGAATGGTCACAGTTACAGAGACAGCTACATCCCAGAGTGCAGTGGACCCACCCAGAGAAACACACTGACAATTGGAACTGAATCACTGAATGGTCACAGTTACAGAGGACAGCTACACCCCAGAGTGCAGTGGACCCACCCAGAGAAACACACTGACAATTGGAACTGAATCACTGAATGGTCACAGTTACAGAGGCAGCTACACCCCAGAGTGCAGTGGACCCACCCAGAGAAACACACTGACAATTGGAACTGAATCACTGAATGGTCACAGTTACAGAGACAGCTACACCCCAGAGTGCAGTGGACCCACCCAGAGAAACACACTGACAATTGGAACTGAATCACTGAATGGTCACAGTTACAGAGACAGCTACACCCCAGAGTGCAGTGGACCCACCCAGAGAAACACACTGACAATTGGAACTGAATCACTGAATGGTCACAGTTACAGAGACAGCTACACCCCAGAGTGCAGTGGACCCACCCAGAGAAACACACTGACAATTGGAACTGAATCACTGAATGGTCACAGTTACAGAGACAGCTACACCCAGAGTGCAGTGGACCCACCCAGAGAAACACACTGACAATTGGAACTGAATCACTGAATGGTCACAGTTACAGAGACAGCTACACCCAGAGTGCAGTGGACCCACCCAGAGAAACACACTGACAATTGGAACTGAATCACTGAATGGTCACAGTTACAGAGACAGCTACACCCCAGAGTGCAGTGGACCCACCCAGAGAAACACACTGACAATTGGAACTGAATCACTGAATGGTCACAGTTACAGAGACAGCTACACCCAGAGTGCAGTGGACCCACCCAGAGAAACACACTGACAATTGGAACTGAATCACTGAATGGTCACAGTTACAGAGACAGCTACACCCCAGAGTGCAGTGGACCCACCCAGAGAAACACACTGACAATTGGAACTGAATCACTGAATGGTCACAGTTACAGAGACAGCTACACCCCAGAGTGCAGTGG
>NW_024055588.1:0-38969 GCF_902713615.1 Scyliorhinus canicula | reverse complement strand
TGAGAGAGGGATTGTGAGAGAGGGAGGGAGTGTGAAAGATGTAAGGTGTGTGAGCGAGGGAGGGGGTGTGAGAGAGGGAGTGTGAGAGAGGGAGGGAGTGTGAAAGAGGGAAGGTGTGTGAGTGAGGGAGGGAGTGTGAGAGAAGGAGTGTGAGAGAGGGAGGGAGTGTGAAAGAGGGAAGGTGTGTGAGTGAGGGAGGGAGCGTGAGAGAGGGAGTGTGAGAGAGGGAGGGATTGTGAAAGAGGGAAGGTGTGTGAGTGAGGGAGAGAGTGTGAGAGACGGATATAATTTGAGAGAAGTTGATAGTGTGAAATGGACGGAGTACGAGAGAGGGCGAGTGTGTGAGAGAGGGAGAGCGTGAGAGAGGGAGAGCGTGAGAGAGGGAGTGTGAGAGAGGGTGAGAGAGGGAGGGAGTCTGAGAGAGGGAGTGTGAGAGAGGGTGTGTGAGAGAAGGAGCGTGAGAGAGGGAGGGAGTGTGAGAGAGGGAGTGTGAGAGAGGGAGGGAGTGTGAGAGAGGGAGGGAGTGTGAGAGAGGGAGTGTGAGAGAGGGAGGGAGTGTGAGAGAGGGAGGGTGTGAGAGAGGGAGTGTGAGAGAGGGAGGGAGTGTGAGAGAGGGGAGGTTGTGAGGGAGGGAGACTGAGTGAGGGAGGGAGTGTGAGAGAGGGACAGAGTGTGAGAGAGGGAGAGAATGTGAGAGAGGGAGGGAGTGTGAGAAGGAGAGCGTGTGAGGGTGGGAGTGTGAGAGAGGGAGTGTGAGAGGGAGGGAGTCTGAGAGAGGGACTGTGAGAGGGAGGGTGTGAGAAAGAGAGTGTGAGAGAGGGAGGGAGTGTGAGAGGGAGGGTGTGAGACAGGGAGAGAGAGTGAGACAGGGAGAGTGTGAGAGGGAGGGTGTGAGACAGGGAGAGAGTGTGAGAGAGGGAGGGAGTGTGAGAAACGGAGTGAGTGTGAGAGAGGGAGGGTGTGAGTGAGGGAGGGAGTCTGAGAGAGGGACAGAGTGTGAGAGGGAGGGTGTGAGAGAGGGAGGGAGTGTGAGAGAGGGAGGGAGTGTGAGAAAGGGAGGGTGTGAGAGAGGGAGGGTGTGAGTGAGGGAGAGAGTCTGAGAGAGGGAGAGAGTGTGAGAGAGGGATAGTGTGTGAGAGAGGGAGAGAGTGTGAGAGAGGGAGGGAATGTGAGAGAGGGAGGGAGTGTGAGAGAGGGAGGGAGTGTGAGAGAGGGAGGGAGTGTGAGAGAGGGAGGGTGAGAGAGGGAGGGAGTGTGAGAGAGGGAGCATGAGAGATGGAGACAGTATGAGAGGGAGAGTGTGTGAGAGTGGGAGGGAGTGTGAGAGAGGGAGGGTGTGAGAGAGGGAGGGAGAGTGTGTGAGAGAGGGAGGGAGTGTGTGAGAGAGAGTGTGAGTGAGGGAGGGAATGTGAGAGAGGGAGAAAGTGTTAGAGAGGGTGGGAGTGTGTGACAGAGGGAGTGTGAGAGAGAGGGAGGGAGTGTGAGAGAGGGAGGGAGTGTGAGAGAGGGAGGGAGTGTTTGAGAGGGAAGGAGTGTGTGAGAGAGGGAGGGAGTGTGAGAGAGGGAGGGAGTGTTTGAGAGGGAAGGAGTGTGTGAGAGAGGGAGGGAGTGTGTGAGGGGGAGGTTGAGAAATGGCGAGAGTGTGAGAGATGGTGTGAATGTGAGAGAGGGAGAGAATGCAAGGGAGAGATAGAGTGTGAGGCAGTGTGCTTGGAGATATGGGATCTGGGTATCATGGGGAAAACACAATCCGGATGAATACATTTGCTGAGTAAACAAAGTGTTCCTAAATTATAAATTCAGATACTGGATCAAGTAAATATCCTTCATGCAGTATCCACCATTGAAGGTGTGAATAATTGACAGTGTGATAGGTCAGTTATTGTGCAGAGCTGGAATAGAACTTGTCTTTCCCCAGTGAGAGGTCAGAAAGCCAACACGTGGCACAGACCCTTTTAACAATAATTGTAAAGCAACGTCAAAAAAGATAGACCTCCCTCTGATTATGAAATGTGCGTCTGTTTTTATTGGGAGCAACACAGATGTTTTCAATATGAAAAGCACAGACAGCGCCCAGGGTCAGACAGATTGGACCTTACAATGCAGTTGATGCTGTGAAGTAACCAGTCAGCTAAAGCAGACGCTGAGTTCACACATGGACACAGTGAATAGAAAGGATTACAGTGAGAATACTGGCGGTGGTGGGGAACATGGAGGGACCTGCAGGTGTTGGCCCACATCCTCTCACAGCCAGACAACATCCAAAGCCTGAAAAGTGAGTGAAGTACCGAAGGAGAACAATTCATTCCGTTTGTCCTCAGCCTCTCTATAGATGGGCAGATCATTCAATCCGACTGCACCGCCCTTTCCCTGGAGACATACATTTGATTTCTGTCACTCCTACCATTCCCTGTGAAACCACTGTTGTATCTGCCTACACCAGTGTCCCAGGCCGTACAGACCAGATCAGAACCACTCGCTGTGTGAATGGTTTAGAAGCAGGTTTCCCTTTGGGATGATTGGATTGGCTGGGGCTGGGTTATTGGCAATAAAAGGCCATGATGTGAGATTCGTTCCACACATTTCAGATTGTATAAGTTTTGGATAATCTGGATATAAATGAACTGTTTCCATGAACAATATAAATATCTGTTGGAAAGATGTAACTGAAATATATTATCATGCAGCTACATTCATCAGAGAGTAATGCAGAGCAGGAACTGATAACAAATGGCAACATGGGGAGACTACAGGGCCACTCACACCTCCTCCAACATTCAATATAATCACTGCTCAGCTTCTGCCTCAATGTCATTTCCCGCTTGCGCCTCACATCCTTTCATTGCCTCATTTCCTGTGAGAATAATGGCGGCAGACACCCAAAGCAACATTTCAAACCGACTTGGACATTGAAGGCCATAAGACCAGAAGACATTGGAGCTGAACTTGGTCACCGAGCCCATCGAGTCTGCTCCGCCATTCAATCATGGCTGATATGTCTCTCATCCTCAATATCCTACCTTCTCACCTTCTCCCCATAACCCCTGATCCCCTTATTAATCAAGAACCTATCTATCTCTGTCTTAAAGACACTCAGTGATTTGGCCTCCACAGTCTTCTGCGGCAAAGATTTCCACAGATTCACCACCCTCTGGCTGAAGAAATTCCTCCTCATCTCTGTTTTAAAGGATCGTCCCTTTAGTCTGAGATTGTGTCCTCTGGTTCTAGTTTCTCCTAACTGGAAACATTCCTCCACATCCACTCTGTCCAGGCCTCGCAGTATCCTGTAAGTTTCAATAAGATCCCCCCTCATCCTTCTAAACTCCAACGAGTACAGAGCCAGAGTCCTCAACCATTCCTCACATGAGAAGCTCTTCATTCCAGGGATCATTGCAGTGAACCTCCTCTGGACCCTTTCCAAGAGAAGCCCATCCTTCTTCAGATACGGGGCCCCAAACTGCTCACAGTTCTCCAAATGGGGTCTGACCAGTTCCTTATACAGCCTCAGAAGTACATCCCTGTTCTGGTACTCTCGCCCTCTCGACATGAACTCTAACATTGCAATTTCCTTCCTAACTGCCGACTGAGCCTGCACGTTAACATTAAGACAATCGTGAACAAGGACTCCCAAGTCCCTTTGTGCTTCCTTTTACAATCAACTCTGGCCAGCTCCTCCCTCATGTCTTTGTAGTTACCCCTCTTTAATTGTAATACCGTTACATCTGACTCCAGCTTCTCCCTCTCAAACTGCAAGGGCCGAAGGGCCAATATCTATGTTGTACTTATATTTGTCCTTTGTTCTTTGTTATAACCATTTAAATCAGGTATTGCTGTGACAGGAGTTCAAAATCGCAATCAATAGTATATGTTACAAGTGTTTGTCTTGAACAACGAACACGAGGTAATGGGACTGAGAGACTGGAGGAGGAAATCCCACACCTTCTGGGCCAGACAGCGGACGAAAAGGCATCATGTGTTTAACGATTAAAATGATAATAAAATCTTTACAACTACTAATAATAATAATCTTTACTTTCACAAGTAGGCTTACATTAACACCGCAATCAAGTAACTGTGAAAAGCCCCTAGTAGCCACACTCCTGCGCCTGTTCGGGTACACAGAGGGAGATTTTAGAATCTGCAATTCACCTAACAACACGTCTTTCGGGACTTGTGGGAGGAAACCGGAACTCCCAGAGGAAACCCACGCAGACACGGGGAGAACGTACAGACTCTGCACAGACAGTGACCCAAGCGGGAATCGAACCTGGGACCATGGCGCTGTGAAGCCATAGTGGTAACCACTATGCTACCGTGCTGCCCCATTTGCTCAGTTTTCATTGGTAGAAACAGGCAGAGAGAATTCTCACTCTATTCAGTTATGGCACAACTGTGATTAATGGAATTAAATCCTGAGATATAATTGCTGGTATCATAGACATGGAGAATATTTCTAAATACATATTATTGTGTGAAGTTAAAATATTTATTGATACCGTTAGTGATCAATGGATTAATCAGTATCTTGCCATGATAATTCTCTTGGAAAATGATCATTGTTTTAATGTCCTGTATCCGGTTCTCCGTCCTGCCAGCCCCGTTATCCGGCACTGCTCACCCCCGCCACAACGGGATTCTCCGTTCCCGCAGTCGGTCAATGAGGTTTCCCATTGTGACCACCCCACCCCATCGGGAAACCCACGGACATGGGAGCGCTGCCTACGGGATTGGAGGATGCTGCCGAGGGAGAATCCCATTGATTGTGATTGTGAGCTGAACAAATGCATTTTAATTGATGTTATTGTTTTGTGATCAGGAATGACAGATTCTAGGGGCAGCACGGTGGTGCAGTAGTTAGCACTGCTGTCTCACGGCGCCCAGGTCCCAGGTTTGCTCCCATCTCTGGGTCACTGTCTGTGCGGAGTTTGCACATTCACCCTGTGTTTGAGTGGGTTTCAGCCCCACAACCCAATGATGTGCAGGGTAGGTGGATTGGCCATGCTAAATTGCCCCTTAATTGGAGAAAAAGAATACGGTACTCTAAATTTATTTTAAAAGAAAGGACTTACAGATTCTATTCCACTGAATAATAATCTTAATATGATTATGGTCTGAACAATAATTAGAAACTGACTGTGATTATTGCAATGAACAATCCTTTTACAATCACAGAGAAAGATGCAATGAAATATTTTTAGTTATTTGCTGTGTTTAATGGACTGAAAACTAATTTCGTATTTTCTATCGATGTTGCACAAATAATAATTGGTTGTGTGATACTTGCTTTTAGCTCCTCTTGCCCGACCCCTTGTGTATGGCTACCTCCCAGTAACAGCTATATGGTATATAACGATATACTATCCACCGACAACTGTAAATAATGATATTCTGCACAGGGACCATTGTGAATAATCATATATTGCACAGGGACCACTGTAAATAATGATGTACTACATAGCGACGACTGTAAATAATCAAATATTGCACTGGGACCATTGTAATTAATGAAATACCACACACGGGCCACTCTGAATAATGATAGAATGTTGTTGTCCCCTTGTTCAAGAAGGGGAGTAGAGACAACCCCGGTAACTAAAGACCAATGAGCCTTACTTCAGTTGTGGGCATAATCTTAAAGAACAAAGAACAGAGAACAACGACAATTACAGAACAGGAACAGGCCCTTCGGCCCTCCCAGCCTGCACCGATCCAGATCCTTTATCTAAACCTGTTGCCTACTTTCCAAGATCTACTTCCCTCTGTTCCCCACCCGTTCATATATCTGTCCAGATGCATCTTAAATTATGCTATCGTACCCGCCTCTACCACCTGCGCTGGTAAAGCGTTCCAGGCACCCACCACCATCTGCGTAAAAAACTTTCCACGCACATCTCCCTTAAACATTTCCCCTCTCACCTTGAAATTGTGACCCCCTTATAACTGACACCCCACTCTTGGAGAAAGCTTGTTGCTATCCACCCTGTCCATACCTTTCATAATGTTGCAGATATCAATCAGGTCCCCCCTCAACCTCCGTCTTTCCAATGAAAACAATCCACATCTACTCAACCTTTCTTCATAGCTAGCACCCTCCATACCAGGCAACATCCTGGTGAAACTCCTCTGCACCCTCTCTAAAGCATCCACATCCTTCTGGTAATGTGGCGACCAGAACTGCATGCAGTATTCCAAATGTGGCCAAACCAAAGTCCTATACAACTGTAACATGACCTGCCGACTCTTGTGCTCAATACCCCGTCCGATGAAGGCAAGCATGCTGTATGCCTTCTTGACCACTCTATCGACCTGCGTTGCCATCTTCAGGGTACAATGGACCTGAACTCCTGGATCTCTCTGGACATCCATTTTCCCCGGGACTCTTCCATTGACCATATAGTTTGCACTTGAGTTAGATCTTCCAAAATGCGTCACCTCGCATTTGCCTGGATTGAACTCTACCTGTATCATCTGCAAACTTGCTCATCAGACCAGTTTTCCCTTTGTTCAGAGCATTTATGTATATCACAAACAACAGTGGTCCGAGCACGGATCCCTGTGGAACACCACAAGTCACCTTTCTCCATTTTGAAACACTCCCTTCCACCACTACTCTCTGTATCCTGTTGCCCAGCCAGTTCTTTATCCATCTAGCTAGTACACCCTGAACTCCACACGACTTCACTTGTTCCATCAACCTGCCATGGGAAACTTTATCAAACGCCTTACTGAAGTCCATGTATATTACATCTACAGTCCTTCCCTCATCAATTAACTTTTTCACTTCCTCAAATAATTCTATTAGGTTTGTAAGACATGACCTTCCCTGCACAGAACCATGCTGCCTATCACTGATAAGACTATTTTCTTCCATGTGAATATATTCTATCCCTCAGTATCTTCTCCAACAGTTTGCCTACCACTGACGTCAAGCTCACAGGTCTATAATTCCCTGGATTATCCCTGCTACCATTCTTAAACAAAGGGACAACATTATTAATTCTCCAGTACTCCGGGGCCTCACCCGTGCTCAAGGATGCTGCAAAGATATCTGTTAAGGCCCCAACTATTTAGTTCCTCGCTTCACTCAGTAAGCTGGGATTGATCCCATCCGGTCCTGGGGACTTGTCCACCTTAATGCCTTTTAGAATACCCAAAACCTCCCCCTTTCTTATGCCGACATGACCTAGAATCTTGGAAAGGTGTATAAGAGACAGGATTGATAATCATCGAGAAAGGAATAATTTGATTAAATAAGAACATAAGAACATAAGAACTAGGAGCAGGAGTAGGCCATCTGGCCCCTCGAGCCTGCTCCGCCATTCAATTAGATCATGGCTGATCTTTTGTGGACTCAGCTCCACTTTCCGGCCCGAAAACCATAACCCTTAATCCCTTTATTCTTCAAAAAACTATCTATCTTTACCTTAAAAACATGTAATGAAGGAGCCTCAACTGCTTCACTGGGCAAGGAATTCCATAGATTCACAACCCTTTGGGTGAAGAAGTTCCTCCTAAACTCAGTCCTAAATCTACTTCCCCTTATTTTGAGGCTATGCCCCCTAGTTCTGCTGTCACCCGCCAGTGGAAACAACCTGCCAGCATCTATCCTATCTATTCCCTTCATAATTTTAAATGTTTCTATAAGATCCCCCCTCATACTTCTAAATTCCAACGAGTACAGTCCCAGTCTACTCAACCTCTCCTCATAATCCAACCCCTTCAGCTCTGGGATTAACCTAGTGAATCTCCTCTGCACACCTCCAGCGCCAGTACGTCCTTTCTCAAGTAAGGAGACCAAAACTGAACACAATACTCCAGGTGGGCCGCACTAACACCTTATATAATTGCAACATAACCTCCCTAGTCTTAAACTCCATCCCTCTAGCAATGAAGGACAAAATTCCATTTGCCTTCTTAATCACCTGTTGCACTTGTAAACCAACCTTCTGTGACTCATGCACTAGCACACCCAAGTCTCTCTGAACAGCGGCATGCTTTAATATTTTATTGTTTAAATAATAATCCCCTTTGCTGTTATTCCTACCAAAATGGATAACCTCACATTTGTCAACATTGTATTCCATCTGCCAGACCCTAGCCCATTCACTTAACCTATCCAAATCCCTCTGCAGACTTCCAGTATCCTCTGCACTTTTCGCTTTACCACTCATCTTAGTGTCATCTGCAAACTTGGACACATTGCCCTTGGTCCCCAACTCCAAATCATCTATGTAAATTGTGAACAATTGTGGGCCCAACACGGATCCCTGAGGGACACCACTAGCTACTGATTGCCAATCAGAGAAACACCCATTTATCCCAACTCTTTGCTTTCTATTAATTAACCAATCCTCTATCCATGCTACTACTTTCCCCTTAATGCCATGAATCTTTATCTTATGCAGCAACCTTTTGTGTGGCACCTTGTCAAAGGCTTTCTGGAAATCCAGATATACCACATCCATCGGCTCCCCGTTATCTACTGCACTGGTAATGTCCTCAAAAAATTCCACTAAATTAGTTACCTCACTGCACCAAATTACCAAGTTTCAATCTCCCACTCTGGCTGAGTCTCACTCCAGATGTGTCTCCTGGAAAAGTGCTAGCTTACTGTGTGCGCTCTCTGTCTGTCTTTTATACAGACCTCAGCTAACCGATGACTCAAAAAATACCTTAACTTCAAAGAGAAGAATACAATGTGCCCCTAAACAGGCCTCACGTGATTGACAGATAACTGCCTCTCAGCAATCAGGGTGGGGCAGCTTCAACCAATCAGACACTAAGCTCCACACTGCACTTTTAACTGAAAAACAGCAGAATTAGATTTTCCACTTACCTTTGCTGATTTATCTCACTGCACCAAATTACCAAGTTTCAATCTCCCACTCTGTATGAGTCTCACTCCGGATGAGTCTCCTGGAAAAGTGCGCGCTTCCAGAGCTCTCTTTTCCAGGAGACTCATCCGGGGAGGATGTGCAGATTCCGCATAGACAGTGACCCAAGCCAGAATCGAACCTGGGACCCTGGAGCAGTGAAGTGATTGTGCTATCCACAATGCTACCGTGCTGCCCTGTAAAGTTACAGAAACCAATGGCAGAAAGAGGAAGGCTGGGGTAATGCTGTGGGCTGAGTGAAGGTGTTGCACAACGCAGTGTCGCAGTCTGTGTTTAGTCTCCCCAATGTAGAGGATACGGTATTGGTAGCAGCGAATACAGTAGAACAAATTGTAGGAACAGAAGTGAAACGCTGTGTCACCAGAAAGGAGAGTTTGCTGCTGACAACCATGAGACGGGAGGAGGTAAAGGGATAGTTGTTGCACCATCATTTATTGCAAGAGAAGATACCGTGGGAAGGGAAAGGCCGTGGTGTGTGATGGGTAAGTGGGCAAGGGTGTCGCGGAGTGAGCGGTACCTGACGCATGCAGAAATTGAGGAGGGTGGTTGGAGAGAGGTGAAGATGTGTTTCATGGTGACATCATGCTGGAGTTGGCAGAAATGGAGGAGGATTTTCCTTTCAATGTGGAGGCTGATGGTCTGGAAAGTGACGACAGGGAGACACTATCATGTTTCCGGGAGGGAGGGGTATGTGTGAGGACAGAGATGTGAGAAATGAATTGAAGACGAATGAGAGCCCTGCACACAAAGCAAAGTGATGGGGACAACCCCGGTTAAGGAAAAGACAGGCATACCAGACGGGCTATTTTCAAACACGTCATCATCAGAACAGAGGCGATGGAGGCGGAGAAAGTTGGAGAATGAGATGCTGTCTTTACAGAAAGCAGGGTATGAGGATCTGTACACAACCCTCGTGTTGAGGAACGGAAGTGCAGAGGGACTGGACATCCATTTTGAAGATTAGACGGTTAGGGCCAGGAAAAGGGACATTATTTATATAACATGCGGCACCAGAGGAATCAGGAATCATAGAATCCCCACAGTGCAGAAGGTTATTCGGCCCATTCAGACTGTACCAAACCTCTGAAAGAGTACCTCAACCTAGCTCACACCATCCCTATATCATTAACCCCTTAATCTATCCTGCACATCTTTTTGGACACTACGGAGTAATTTAACTTGGCCAATCCACTTAACCTGCACATCTTTGGACTGTGGAAGGTAACTAGAGCACCCAGAGTAAACCAACGCAGACACGGAGAAAAAGTGCAGTCTCCACACAGCCAGTCACCCAAGGTTGGAATTGATCCGTGGACCCTGATGCTGTGAGGCAGCAGTGCAAACCACTGTGTCACTGCGCTACCAATGTATTTGGGAAGGGGCAGAACAGGGTTAAGCGGATGGAATCAAGATAGGAAGAATTGATTTTGGTGGGGCTGGAACAGGCCGAAATAATGGGTGTACTGGGACTTTCCTGTTTGTGGATTTTGGGAAGGAGGTAGAAGCGGGAGGTTGATGCAGGATGTGTGGGGTTGCGGGACTATGATGTCCGAGGCTGTGGACAGAAGATATCCAGAGTCGATGAGGTTAGTGAAAGTCCTGGAAACAATATCATGATGTTTGGTGGTGTGCTGCTGGTCCAGTGGTAGGTTCCTGGATGGACCAGAGAGTTGACGGTCAGCCTCTGTGAGGAATAAGTCAGTACACCAGACAATAAGGGCACCACCCTTGTGTACAGCTTAGATAACCAGGTCAGGGTTGGATATGAGAGAGAGGATTGGAGGAAGTTTAGAGTGAGTCAGGATAGAGTTGGTGAGAGGCACAGAGACATTGAGACGGTCGATGTCGCACTGACAGATCTCAATGAAAAGACCAAGGGCTGATAGGAGGCCAGAGGGTGGGGTCAGGGTAGAGGGAGATTACTGGAGGCAGATGGATTTCAACAACAAATATTCATCAAATAGACAGTGAGGAACAGCAGAGACAATATTATCTACTCTCTGATCATTGTCACAATAATTACCAAAGC
The DNA here is from genome assembly GCF_902713615.1 of Scyliorhinus canicula. NCBI lineage: Eukaryota > Metazoa > Chordata > Chondrichthyes > Carcharhiniformes > Scyliorhinidae > Scyliorhinus > Scyliorhinus canicula. The sequence continues at coordinate 28,046 of NW_024055588.1, read as the reverse complement.
ATTGGAAAGCAGAAGTCGGTCTCAGTTGTTCTTGAATATAGAACAGAATATAATACAATCTTCCAGTCACAATGTCAACAGTAGGAAACACGGAATTAGAAGTCTGAGTAAAAGAAATCCAATAACACAGAGTATTCTAAATAGGCGGCACATATTCCAAAGTCAAAATTATTCCTGACACAATTCATCCAATTATTTCAATAACTATCAGAAATAACAGATCTGAGTAGTATGATAGATGTTAAACAGTTTGGGTTTCTAAAGGCCGTCAGTAAGATCCGACATAACAGACTGATGAGTAATCACAGAGCCAGTGGGGTTAGGGGACACAGCAGCAGAATGGACACAAGCTGGCGCCACACACAGAAAACAGGGAGAAGGATTGATGGGATTTAGGCTGATTGGTAGCAGGTGGAAAATGGTGTTCCACAAGGATCAGCACCGGGATTACTCCTGCACCATTCCCATCAACAGTATGGGATCGGGAAGCAGAATGATAATTACACAATTTACAGACAAAGTCAAATTGTGATTGATAGTGAATGCAGAGGGAAAATATAACTAATTACAGGCACACATTATCAGTAATTATGAATTTGCAAAGTGGGAATTTCGATGAGAAATTAATGTCCCGACAGATCAGTGTCCGCTGCTGCATTTTGATCTGAACAATAAGTCCCCCAATCATTCCTCGGAAAACAAGTGTGACAATGGACAAAGATTCTGGAATCAGATGAATAGATTCACAAATCGTGTGAAGCAGAAACTGTTTTAAAACATCCATAAAAATTGATCAACCATGTGAGTGTATTTCATGATGAATAGGAAGGAGTAAATATCACAAAACCTATTGGAATACTGCACTATTGTGGGCTTTCTGAAATATTAGTGTGGATTATATCTGTTCCGTGTGGAGTAGATCAATAGAAAACAGTTAGATACATTTCACTTCATACAATAAATATCAAACATCTTCAAAACATAGCCAAACTCTTCCTCTTTTCAACCAATTCCAAAAATAAAACACACAGAGAGAACTCCACAGAATGGAGCGACCACCCACCAATAAAATACATAATTTCATAACAAAACCAACTAATGTCAGTCCAGTTACTGACCCACACACAATACAATTCCATACGGACAGATACTTTCAGTAAACCTTGTTCGCTGCTGTCAGATATTCCACTCTAGTTAACGATCCACATTCAGTACAATTCTACACTGACAGATACATCCAATAATACTTGTTCACTGCTGTCAGATATTCCAACCTGATTAGTGATCGACCCTCAGTGTGATTTCATTCTAACTCCCACTGAACCTTACTTCAGAGAGAGTGCATTCACTGAGATCCAATCTAACATTATCCAAGATTCCAATCATTATATTATTGATCAGAGATGCCGTGAGTTACAAACAGGTTTATGGTTAGTTGATGAAATGGATTCAAAGCCTAGACATTACTGACGAGAATTGAATTAATTGAATAATATCGTTGATCAGGTGCTTGAATAACAGTGAGCACGAGATCAGAGTTAAACATTTTCTATCAGAGTTTAAAATCAGACAGCCGCTCACACAGAGATTTACACAACTTCAATGGTGATAGTTACTTACCAGGAACACCAACGATAGCCAGTATTGGGTAGAATATTTTCTCAGCAATATCAATTGGATCATGCATTTTCACTGTGAAGTGATGTGTCCCTTCCTGCGATTGGCAATCTCTCTGTCTGAAACTCTGAGTGATATATTCTCCAAACTTTTAATTTATACCCTGTGGAACCACCTCAGGGATATTGAGGTTGTGACATCGTTTAACTTATTTTTCAAAGCTGTGAACAAACAGATTATAATATTGTGTTCAGTGAAAGCAAATACTATTTTTGAGTGAGTGACCTCTTTCCAAACACTGGACTGTGTTGATCACATTGTTCAAATAACATTAACAGAAAGGATGCTGCCCACTCAGACACCATCAGTCCCATCTCCAGATCTCAGATTGTTTCAGTGATAACCCTCACCCCACTGTCACCATTCAGTGGTTCAGTTCCAATTGTCAGTGTGTTTCTCCAGGTGGGTCCACTGCACTCTGGTGTGTAGCTGCCTCTGTAACTGTGACCATTCAGTGATTCAGTTCCAATTTTCAGTGTGTTTCTCTGGGTGGGTCCACTGCACTCTGGGGTGTAGCTGTCTCTGTAACTGTGACCATTCAGTGATTGAGTTCCAATTGTCAGTGTGTTTCTCTGGGTGGGTCCACTGCACTCTGGGGTGTAGCTGCCTCTGTAACTGTGACCATTCAGTGATTCAGTTCCAATTGTCAGTGTGTTTCTCTGGGTGGGTTCCACTGCACTCTGGGGTGTAGCTGTCTCTGTAACTGTGACCATTCAGTGATTCAGTTCCAATTGTCAGCGTGTTTCTCTGGGTGGTTACACTGCACTCTGGGATGTAGCTGCCTCTGTAACTGTGACCATTCAGTGATTCAGTTCCAATTGTCAGTGTGTTTCTCTGGGTGATTCCACTGCACTCTGGGGTGTAGCTGTCTCTGTAACTGTGACCATTCAGTGATTCAGTTCCAATTATCAGTGTGTTTCTCCGGGTGGTTCCACTGTACTCTGGGGTGTAGCTGCCTCTGTAACTGTGACCATTCCTTTATTAGATTTCAGTAGGTTATGTTTGAGCGTTAGTAGAAAATGTCAATGTCTCCAAAATCTGGATCTATTTTATGCGCAAAGTGTGTGAACCCATATCTAAATCTGATTCAGCCCCTTAAACTAAGAAAACATTTAGAATAATTGGAACCTCAATAAACTCAGAGGCTGCAGCAGATACAAACTCATCACCTCAGAGAGCAGCAATAAAAATATTCAGCTGTGAAAACTAATATCCCGTCTCTAACTGATACCGGCCGTCCATCTGAGACACACTTCAACAGGGAGAGAGGCGGGGTGAGATATGGAGAAATGGAGATCTGGTCTGTGAGATGTGCTGATAGAAGACAGGGTGAGAGAGAAAGAGGGTAGGAGGAGATACAATGGGAGAGAAAGCGGGTGGGAGAAATAAAGGATAAAATGAGAGGTAGACTGTTTGAGAGAAAGGGAAGCAGAGTGGAGAGCGAGTGGGTGAGTGGATGAGGGAGGCACATTGTATGATTCTGGTGTAAAATACGAACATAATCTTAGACAAGTAAAGGAGAGAGCGACTGAGTGACTGAGGGAATGGGAGAGGGCAATAGAGTGAGGGAAAGTATGAGAGAGGTAAATAGTGAGAGAGAAAGTGTGAGAGAAGGAAAGAGTGTGACATATAGTGTGAGAGAGGGAAAGATTGTGACATATTGTGTGAGAGAGGGAAATAGTGTAAGAGAAAGAATGAGAGAGGGAAAGAGTGTGAGAGAAAGTGTGAGAGAGGGAAAGAGTGTGAGAGAAAGTGTGAGAGAGGGAAAGAGTGTGTGTGAGAGGGAAAGAGTGTGAGAGAAACTATGAGAGAGGGAAAGAGTGTGCGAGAAAGTGTTAGAGAGGGAAAGAGTGTGAGGGAACGCGTAGAGAGGGAAAGAGTGTGAGAGAAAGAATGAGAGAGGGAAAGAGTGTGAGAGAAAGTATGAGAGAGGGAAAGAGTGTGCGAGAAAGTGTTAGAGAGGGAAAGAGTGTGCGTGAAAGGGTGAGAGAGGGAAAAAGTGTGAGAGAAAGTGCGAGGCAGAGAGAGTGTGATAGGAAGTGTGAGAGAGGGACAGAGTGTGATATAGTGTGTGAGAGGGAAAGTGTGAGAGAAAATGTGAGAAAGGGAGTTGTGTGAGAGGGAGAGAGACATGCAGGGGGGACATTTGGAGGGTAAGCGTGTGAGATAGGGAAAGTGTGGGAGAGAGGGAGGGTGAGTGAGGTAGAGACGTGTCAGAGGGAGAGTGTGAGAGGGGAGAATGAGAGACAGTGAGAGAGTACAAGAGGGAGAGCGAAAGGGGCAGAGAGTGAGAGAGGGTTAGAGTGCGAGAGAGGGAGAGAGTTCTGGACAGGGAGAGTGTGTAAGACAGGGAGTGAGTGAGAGAGGGAGAGAGTGTGAGAGGGGTGAGGAAGAGAGTGTAAGCGAGGGAGTGAGTAAAAGAGAGAGAGTGCGAGGGAGGGTTAGAGTGCGAGAGGGGAGGGAGTGTGAGAGAGGGAGAGTGTGAGAGAGGGAGTGTGCGGGACAAGGAGTGTGTGTAACAGGAAGAGAGTGAGATAGTGAGAGAGTGTGAGAGGGTGTGGGAGAGAGTGCGAGAGAGAGAGTAAAATAGAGAGAAAGTGCGAGAGAGGGATAGTGCGAGAGGGAGGCATTGTGAGAGAGGAGAGTGGAGAGCGAGTGGGTGAGTGGATGAGGGAGGCACATTGTATGATGCTGGTGTAAAATACGAACATAATCTTAGACAAGTAAAGGAGAGAGCGACTGAGTGACTGAGGGAGTGGGAGAGGGCAATAGAGTGAGGGAAAGTATGAGAGAGGTAAATAGTGAGAGAGAAAGTGTGAGAGATGGGAAAGAGTGTGTGTGAGAGGGAAAGAGTGTGAGAGAAACTATGAGAGAGGGAAAGAGTGTGCGAGAAAGTGTTAGAGAGAGAAAGAGTGTGAGAGAAAGTGCGAGGCAGAGAGAGTGTGATAGGAAGTGTGAGAGAGGAAGAGTGTGATAAAGTGTGTGAGAGGGAAGTGTGAGAGAAATGTGAGAAAGGGAGTTGTGAGAGGGAGAGAGAATGCGGGGGGCATTTGGAGGGTAAGAGTGTGAGATAGGGAAAGTGGGAGAGAGGAGGGTGGAGTGAGGAGAGAAGTGTCAGAGGGCGAGTGTGAGAGGGGAGAATGAGAGACAGTGAGAGAGTAAGGGAGAGAGGAAAGGGGAGAGATGAGGAGAGTGTGAGAGAGGGAGAGTGGAGAGAGGGAGAGAGTGCAGGGAGAGTGTGTAGAGGGTGTGTGAGAGAGGGAGAGAGTGTGAGAGGGGAGAATGAGAGACAGTGAGAGAGTACAAGAGGGAGAGCGTGAGTGCGAGAGGGAGAGTGCGTGAGAGAGGGTTAGAGTGCGAGAGAGGGAGAGAGTTCTGGACAGGGAGAGTGTGTAAGACAGGGAGTGAGTGAGAGAGGGAGAGAGTGTGAGAGGGGTGAGGAAGAGAGTGTAAGCGAAGGAGTGAGTAAAAGAGAGAGAGTGCGAGGGAGGGTTAGAGTGCGAGAGGGGAGGGAGTGTGAGAGAGGGAGAGTGTGAGAGAGGGAGTGTGCGGGACAAGGAGTGTGTGTTAGACAGGAAGAGAGTGAGATAGTGAGAGAGTGTGAGAGGGGTGTGGGAGAGAGTGCGAGAGAGAGAGTAAAATAGAGAGAGAGTGCGAGAGAGGGATAGTGCGAGAGGGAGGCATTGTGAGAGAGGAGAGTGTGTGTGAGGGAGAGTGGGAGAGAGGGAGAGAGTGTGAGACAGTGTATGAGTGGGAAGGATTTGGAGAGAAGGATAGCGTGAGAGAGGGAGGATGAGAGAGGTAGAGAGTGTGAGAGCTGGAGAAAATGCAAGAGAGAAATAGAGTGTGAGGTTGTTCTTGGAGATATGGGGAATTGAGTATCATGTGGAAAACACAACCCGGATTAATATATTTGCTGAGCAATCAAACTTGTTCCTAAATTATAAAATCATATACTGAATAAAGTAAATATCCATCATGCAGTATCCACCATTTAAGTTGTGAATAATTGTGATAGGTCAGTTATTGTGCAGAGCTGGAATAGAACTTGTCTTTCCCCAGTGAGAGGCCAGAAAGCAAACACGTGGCACAGACACTTTTAACAATAATTGTAAAGCAACCTCAAAAAAGATAGACCTCCCTCTGATTATGAAATGTGCGTCTGTTTGTATTGGGAGCAACACAGATGTTTTCAATATGAAAAGCCCAGACAGCGCCCAGGGTCAGACAGATTGGACCTTACAATGCAGTTGATGCTGTGAAGTAACCAGTCAGCTAAAGCAGACGCTGAGTTCACACATGGACACAGTGAATAGAAAGGATTACAGTGAGAATACTGGCGGTGGTGGGGAACATGGAGGGAACCTGCAGGTGTTGGCCCACATCCTCTCACAGCCAGACAACATCCAAAGCCTGAAAAGTGAGTGAAGTACCGAAGGAGAACAATTCATTCCGTTTGTCCTCAGCCTCTCTATAGATGGGCAGATCATTCAATCCGACTGCACCGCCCTTTCCCTGGAGACATACATTTGATTTCTGTCACTCCTACCATTCCCTGTGAAACCACTGTTGTATCTGCCTACACCAGTGTCCCAGGCCGTACAGACCAGATCAGAACCACTCGCTGTGTGAATGGTTTAGAAGCAGGTTTCCCTTTGGGATGATTGGATTGGCTGGGGCTGGGTTATTGGCAATAAAGACCATGATGTGAGATTCGTTCCACACATTTCAGATTGTATTAGTTTTGGATAATCTGGATATAAATAAACTGTTTCCATGATCAATATAAATATCTGTTGTAAAGGTGTAACTGAAATATATTATCAGGCAGATACATTCATCAGAGAGTAATGCAGAGCAGGAACTGATAACAAATGGCAACATGGGGAGACTACAGGGCCACTCACACCTCCTCCAACATTCAATTTAATCACTGCTCAGCTTCTGCCTCAATATCATTTCCCGCTTGTGCCTCACATCCTTTCATTACCTCATTTTCTGTAAGAATAATGGAGGCAGACCCCAAAGCAACATTTCAAACCGACTTGGACATTGAAGGCTATAATACCATAAGACATAGGAGCTGAACTTCGTCACCAGGCCCATCGATTCTGCTCCGCCATTCAACCATGGTTGATATGTTTTTCAGCCTAGTTCTCCTACCTTCTCACCTTATTAATCAAGAACCTAGCTATCTCTGTCTTAAAAACACTCATTGATTTGGTCTCCACAGCCTTCTGCAGCAAAGAGTTCCACAGATTCACCACCCTCTGGCTGAAGAAATTCCTCGTCATCTCTGTTTTAAAGGATTGTCCCTTTCGTCTGATTGTGCCCTCTGGTTCTTGTTTTTCCTACAAGTACATAGAACATAGAACGATACAGCGCAGTACAGGCCCTTCGGCCCACGATGTTGCACCAACATGGGAAGTCAAAACTAAAGGCCATCTAACCTACACTATGCCATTATCATCCATATGCTTATCCAATAAACTTTTAAATGCCCTCAATGTTGGCGAGTTCACTACTGTTGCAGGTAGGGCATTCCACGGCCTCACCACTCTTTGCGTAAAAAACCCACCTCTGACGTCTGTCCTATATCTATTACCCCTCAATTTAAGGCTATGTCCCCTCGTGCTAGCCACCTCCATCCGCGGGATAAGGCTCTCGCTGTCCACCCTATCTAACCCTCTGATCATTTTGTATGCCTCTATTAAGTCACCTCTTAACCTTCTTCTCTCTAACGAAAGTGAAAGTGAAAACATCCTCTCCACATCCACTCTATCCAGCCCTCGCAGTATTCTGTAAGTTTCAATAAGAAACTTCTAAACTCCAACGAGTACAGACCCAGTGTCCTCAAACAATCCTCATAGAACAAGCTGTTCATTCTGGGGATCGTTCCAGTGAACCTCCTCTGAACCCTTTCCAAGGAAAGCATATCCTTCATCAGATAGGGGTCGAAAACCGCTCACAACACTCCAAATGGGATCTGACCAGAGCCTTATACAGCCTCAGAACTACATCTCAGCTCTTGTACTCTAGCCCTCTCGACATGAATGCTGACATTGCAAGTGCCTTCCTAACTGCCGACTGAACCTGCACGTTAATCTTAAGAGAATCGTGAACAAGGACTCCCATGTCCCTTTGTGCTTCTGATTTCTGAAGCATTTTCCATTTAGAGAATCGTCAATTCCTCCATTCCTCCTTCTAAAGTGCATAACCTCATAATTTTCCACAGTGTATTCCATCTTTCACTACTCTGCACAATCTCCGAGCCTTGCAACCCTTCTGCAGCCCCACACAACCCCCAACAGCCCCCCCACCCCTCCTGCTCCTCAATACCACCTATCCCTCCACAGATCTTTGTTTCATCTGCAAACTCAGGAACAGTGCCTTCGGTTCCTTCTTCCAGAGCATTAACGCATATTGTGGAAAGTTGCGGTCCCAGCACAGATTCCTGAGGCACACGACTGTTCAACCACTGCCATCCTGAAAAAGACCCCTTTGTGCCACTCTCTGCCTTCTGCCAGACAGCCAATTATTTTTCTATCCGAGGATTTTACCATGAACACCATGAGCTCTTTATTTATTTAACAGTGTCCTATGCGCCACCATGTCAAATGCCTTCTTGAACTCTAAATAAATCGCATCCAGTGGTTCTCTTTTGTCTAACTTCCTTGTTACTTCCTCAAATAACTCTACCAGATTTGTCAGACATGACCTCCCCTCAACGAAACCATGCTGACTCAGTCCCATTTTACCATGCACTTCCAAGTACTCCGCGATCTCATCTTTAATAATGGCCTCCAAAATCTGACCAATGACTGAAGTCAGGCTAACCGGCCTATAATTTCCCGTCTTCTGCCTTCATCCCTTCTTAAACAGCAGTGCTAGATTAGCCACTTTCCTGTCCTATGTGATGCTTTCTGCCTTCAGAGACTCCTGAAAGATCATCACTAATGTCTCCACAATCTCCTCAGCTATCTCTTTTAGAACCCTGCGATATAGTCCATCCTGTCCAGGTCATTCATCCACCTTCAGACCTTTCAGTTGCCGCAGAACCTTCTCCTTAGTGATGGCCAGGGCACTCACCTCTGCCCTCCGGTTCTCCTGGAGCTCTGCCATTCCACTGGTATCTTCCACCGTGAAGACTAATTCAAAGTAACTATACAGTTCGCCTGCCATCTCTTTGTTACCTGTTATTACATCTCCAGTCACAATTTACAGTGCTCCAATGTCTTTTTTGTGTCTCTCTTATCTTTTATACATTGAGAAATACATCTTCCTGTGCTGGTTTACATTACTAGTATCTTGCACTCATATTTCATCTCCCCCTCCTTTATTGTTTTTTCAGTTGTCCTCTGCTCGCTATTAAAGGCTTCCCAATCTTCTGCCATCCCAATATTCATCGCCACATTGTTTGCTTTTTATTTTGCTTTACTGCTATCCTTGACATCCCTCGTCAGCCATGGATTACTTGTCCTCCCCTCAGCATTTTCCCTCCTCCTTGTGATGAAATTCTTCCTCCTGAATAACCACCCAAAACTCCTGCCATTGCTGTTTCACTGTCTTCCCTGCTCGGCTCATTTTCCAATCAATTGTGGCCAGCTCCTCCATCATGCCTTTCTAGTTACCCCAATTTAATTGTAATATCGTTTCATCTGACTCCAGCTGCAGGGGAGATTCTATCATATTCTGGTCACTGTTCCCTAAGGGTTCTTTCACCTCAAGTTCACTCCTCAAGTCTGCCCCATTACATATCACCAAATCCAGGATTGTCTGTTCACGAGTCGGTTCTGTCAAAAGCTGGTCCAAAGAGATATCTCTCAGAGTTTCCACAAATTCCTTTTCTTAGGATTTTCCCAGTCCACCTGCATATTGAAGTAAATATATCGAATTTACTGTGCAGAAGAGGCCATTCGGCCCATCGAGTCTGCACCGGCTCTGGGTCTTGGAAAGAGCACCCTCCCCAAGCCCACAACTCCACCTATCTCCATAACCCAGTAACCCCACCCAGCACTGATGCCAATTTTGGACACTGAGGGCAATTTAACATGGCCAATCGACATAACCTGCACATCCTTGGGCTGTGGGAGGAAACCGGATCACCCGGGGGGAAAACCACGCACACACGGGGAGAACATGCAGACTCCGCACAGACAGTGACCCAGCCGGAATTCGAACCCGGAACCCTGGAGATGTGATGCAACTGCGCTAACCACTGTGCTACCACGCCGGCCTTGAAATCAGGAATCCTGAAATAATTGCACTGTAAATAATGAAATTGAACCCTGGGGCCATTGTAAATAATGATGTAGCACACAGTGACCACTGTAACTAATGACATACTGCGCAGGAAGCACAACAAATAATGATATACTATCCAGGGACCACTGTAAATAATGATATACTACCCAGGGCCCACTGTATATAATGATATTCTACCCAGGGACCACTGTAAATAATGATATACTACCCGGGGACCACTGTAAATAATGATACACTACCCAGGGACAACTGTAAATAATGATATACTGCCCAGGGACCACTGTAAATAATGATATACTACCCAGGGACCACTGTAAATAATGATATACTACCCAGGGACCACTGTAAATAATGATATACTACCCAGGGACCACTTTATATACTGATAAAATACCCAGGGACCACTGTAAATAATTATATACTATCCAGGGACCACTGCAAATAATGATAAAATACCCAGGGACCACTGTAAATAATGATATACTACCCAGGGACCACTGTAAATAATGATTTACTGCCCAGGGACCACTGCAAATAATGATAAAATACCCAGGGACCACTGTAAATAATGATATACTACCCAGGGACCACTGTAAATAATGATATACTGCCCAGGGACCACTGTAAATAATGATATACTGCCCAGGGACCACTGTAAATAATGATATACTATCCTTGTCCAAAGTAAATAATGGTATAATACACAGGGGACACTGTAAGTAATGATATTCTACCATGGCACCACTGTAAATAATGATATTCTACCCTGGGACCGTTGTAAATCATGACATACTGCCCAGGGACCACTGTAAATATTAATCTATTACCCAGAGACCACTGTAGCTAATGATATATTTTTGAATAATGTTTGAATAATGATATAGGTTTGAATAATGATATACTGGATATAATGAATAAGGTTTTAATAATGATATACTGTCCAGGGAGAAGTGCAAATAATGAAATACTGGACAAGGCTACCGGATATAATGATATACTAACCACCGACTACTGTAAGTAATTGAATATTGCTCAGGGCCACTGTGAATAATGATGGATTCAGCATAACCCTCTGTCAATAATGATATTCTGCCCGGGAACCATAGTAAACAATGATATGAAAATCGCTTATTGTCACAGGCAGGCATCAAATTGAGTTACTGTGAAAAGCCCACAGTCGCCACATTCCGGCGCCTGCTTGGCGAGGCTGGTATGTGATATACAGCGTAGGGATCACTGTAAATCATGATACCTTTCACGGGGACCACTGAAAATAATGATCTACTACCCATGGACCACCTGTAAATAATAATGTGCAAACAGTAGATAATAATAAACTGCAGAGGGAAAACTGCAAATAATGATATACTGCCCAGAGCCACTGTAAATAATAGTAATAAGTCTGACAACACCAGATTAATGTCCAACAGGTAAACCGATTGGACATTAACCTGGTGCTGTAAGACTTCTTACTGAGCTCACCCCAGTCCAACGCCGACATCACCATATCATGACTTTAAATAATGATATGCGACACACCGACCACTTTAATTAATAATATACTATCCAGTGACCACTGTACATAATGATATACCATACAGTGGCCACTGAAAATAATGATATACTATCCAGTGACCACTGTAAATAATGATATACTATCCAGTGGCCACTGTAAATAATGACATACTATCCAGTGACCACTGTAAATAACGATATACTATCCAGTGGCCACTGTACATAATGACATACTATCCAGTGACCACTGTAAATAATGACATACTATCCAGTGACCACTGTAAATAATGATATACTATCCAGTGGCCACTGTACATAATGACATACTATCCAGTGACCACTGTAAATAATGAAATCCCACACGGGGTCCGTAATAAATAATGAGGTACTGCACAGGGACACTGTAAATAATGATATTCTATCCAGGGAGCACTGAAAATAATGATAGACTACACAGGGATCAGTGTAAATAATGATGTATTATCCAGGACCACTGTAAATAATGACATTCTATCCAGGGACCATTCTAAATAAGGATTTGCTACACAGGGACCACTGGAAATTATAGTGTACTACCGGGGACCACTGTAAATAATGAAAAAGTATCCAGGGACCACTATCAATAATGATATAATACAGAGGGATCACTGTAAATAATGATATGCTACCCATGGACAGTGTGAAAAATAATATGCGATACAGGGACAAAATTAAACAACTATGTACTTCCCATGGACCACAGTAAATAATGATATACTACCCACGGACCACTATAAATAATTATATAGAAAAAAGGGATCTCTGTAAATAATGATATTTTAACCAAGGACCACTGTCAGTAAATGTATACTATCTAGGGACCACTGTTAATAATGATATACTATCCAGGGACCACTTTAAATAAATATATTTTATTTATTTATCCAGGGACAACTGCTCATAATGATATACTAACCCGGGCCAATGTAATTAATGATATTCTAACCAGAGACCACTCTAAATAATGATACACTACCGAAGACTCCGGTTAGTGTATCATTATTTACAGTTGTCCCTGGGTAGTAGATCTTTATTACAGTTGTCACTAGGTAGTCTATCATTATTAACAGTGGTCCCTGGGTAGAATATAATTATTTACAGTGGTCCCAGGGTAATATTTCATTAAGTATTGTGGGCCCTGGGTAGAATATCATAATTTACAGTGGGCCCTGTGTACAGTGGCTACTGGGTAGTATTTCATCATTTACAGTGGGGCCCTGTGTACAGTGGCTACTGGGTAGTATTTCATCATTTACAGTGGGGCCCTGTGTACAGTGGCTACTGGGTAGTATTTCATCATTTACAGTGGGCCCTGTGTACAGTGGCTACTGGGTAGTATTTCATCATTTACAGTGGGCCCTGTGTACAGTGGCTACTGGATAGTATTCATCATTTACAGTGGGCCCTGTGTACAGTGGCTACTGGATAGTATTTCATCATTTACAGTGGGCCCTGTGTACAGTGGCTACTGGGTAGTATTTCATCATTTACAGTGGGCCCTGTGTACAGTGGCTACTGGGTAGTATTTCATCATTTACAGTGGGCCCTGTGTACAGTGGCTACTGGATAGTATTTCATCATTTACAGTGGGCCCTGTGTACAGTGGCTACTGGGTAGTATTTCATCATTTACAGTGGGCCCTGTGTACAGTGGCTACTGGGTAGTATTTCATCATTTACAGTGGGGCCCTGTGTACAGTGGCTACTGGGTAGTATTTCATCATTTACAGTGGGGCCCTGTGTACAGTGGCTACTGGATAGTATTTCATCATTTACAGTGGGGCCCTGTGTACAGTGGCTACTGGGTAGTATTTCATCATTTACAGTGGGCCCTGTGTACAGTGGCTACTGGCTAGTATTTCATCATTTACAGTGGGGCCCTGTGTACAGTGGCTACTGGATAGTATTTCATCATTTACAGTGGGCCCTGTGTACAGTGGCTACTGGATATTATTTCATCATTTACAGTGGTCTTTGGGCTGTATGTCACTATTCACAGTGATCCATGGGCAGTACATCAAACAGTGGTCCCTGGGTAGTATATCGTTATTCACAGTGTTCCAAGGACAGTATATCATACAGAGGTCCCTGGGTAGTATATCATTATTTCCACTGTTCCCTTGGCAGTATACCATTATTTACAGTGGTCCCTGGGTAGTACATCGTTATTTACAGTGGGCCCTGGGTAGTACATCATTATTTACAGTGGTCAATGGATAGAATATCATTATTTACAGTGGCCCCTCTGTAGTACATCACCATTTACAGTGTTCCTGGCGAGAATATCATTATTTACTGTGGTCACTTGTGGTATATCATTATTTACACTTGTCCCCGAGTAGTATACCATTATTTACATTGGCCCTGGGTAGGTATCATCATTTACAGTTGCTACTGGATAGTATTCCATCATTCCAATTGGTCCTTGGGCTGTATGTCACTATTTACATTGGACGCTGGGCAGTATATCATTACTTACAGTATTCCCTGGAGAAAATAGCATGATTTACAGTGATCCTTGTGTAGTATATCATGACTTACAGTGGTCCCTGGGCACCATCTCATTATTTACAGTGTTTCCTATGCAGTATATCATTATTTACCGTAGTCACCGTGTAGTACACCATTAATTACAATGCTCCCTGGGTATAATATCATTATTTACAGTGGGCCCTGGGTAGTATTTCATTATTTACTGTGGGCCCTGTGTAGTATATCATTATTGACAGTGGTTCCTGGGCAGTATATCTTTACTTACAGTGGTTCATGGGCAGTACATCATTATATATTGTGGTCCCTGAATATGATCTCATTACTAACACTATTCCTTTGGCAGAATATCATAATCTGCAGTGGCCTCAGGGTAGTAAGTCATTATTTACAGTGGTTTCTTGTTGATGTATCATTATTTAGTAGTCCCTCGGTAGAATATCATTATTTACAGTGGTCACTGTATGGTATATCAATATGTACAGTGGTCTCTGGGAAGAATATCATTATTTATAGTGGTCCTTGGGAAGTATGTCAATATTTACAGTGGCCCCTGGGCAGTATATCAATATTTACAGTGGTATATCATAGTTTGTATATCATAGTTTACAGTGACCCCTGGGTAGGATACCATTATTTACTGTTGCCCTAGGTTGTATGTCATTATTTACAATGGTCCCTGGGCAGTATAGCATTTTTGACAGTGGCCTTGGGTACTATATCATTTACAGTGGTCAGTAGATAGTATTTGATTATTTACAGCGGTTCCTGGCTGGAATATCCTTATTTACAGTTGTCCCTGGACAGTTTATCATTACTAACAGCGGGCCCTGGGCAGTATATAATATTTTACAGTGGCGGCTGTGTAGTATACCATTATTTACTGTGGTCCCTAGGTAGAACATATTATTTACAGTTATCCCTGTGTGGAATTCTCATTATCTACAGATATATCTGGGTAGTATATCATTATTTACAGTGTTCGCTGTGTAGAATTTTATTAATTACACTGGTCCCTGTGTAGTATTTTATTATTTATACTTCTACCTGGGTAGTATATTAATATTTACAGTGGGCACTGGCTGTATTTAATTATTTACAGTGATCCCTGAACAGTATTACATTATTTACACTGGTCCCTGGGTAGTATCTCATTATTTACAGTTGTTCCAGGGCAGTATATCAGTATTTACAGAGGTCTGGGCAGTATATCATTATTTACAGTGGTCCCTGGGCAGTATATCATTATTTACAGTGGTCCCAGGGCAGTATATCATTATTTACAGTGGCACTGGGTAATATTTCATTATTTACAGTGGTCCCTGGGCAGTATATCATTATTTGCAGTGGTCCCTGGGCAGTATATCATTATTTACAGTGGTCCCAGGGCAGTATATCATTATTTACAGTGGCACTGGGTAGTATTTCATTATTTACAGTGATCACTGGATAATGTATCATTATTCACAGTGGTCCCTGGGTAGCATATCATTATGTAGAGTGGTCCGTGGGCAGTGTATCATTATTTGGAGTGGTCCCTGGAAAGTATAACATTATGAATCGTGGTCGCTGGGGCGTTTATCATTATTTACTGTGGGACTTGGGTAGTATAACATCATTTACAGTTGTCCCTGGGTAGTATATCATTATAGACAGAGATGCGTGGGTCATAAATTAATTGCTACAGTGGTCCTTGGGTAGTATATCATTATTTAGAATGATCCCTGGCCAGTATATCATTATCCACAGTGGTCCCTGGGTAGTATGTCATTATTTACAGTGGTCCCTGGGCAGTATATCATTATTTACAGTGGTCCCTGGGTAGTATGTCATTATTTACAGTGGTCCCAGGGCAGTATATCATTATTTACAGTGGTCCCTGGGTAGTATGTCATTATTTACAGTGGTCCCAGGGCAGTATATCATTATTTACAGTGGTCCCTGGGCAGTATATCATTATTTACAGTGGTCCCTGGGTAGTATATCATTATTTACAGTGGTCCCTGGGTAGTATATCATTATTTACAGTGGTCCCTGGGTAGTATATCATTATTTACAGTGGTCTCTGAGTATTTTATCTTTATTTCCTGTGGCTCCTTGTTAGTCTGTCATTATTTCCACTGGTCCCTGGGTAGAATATCATTATTTACATTTCTCCCTGCGCAGTACGTCATTATTTACAGTGCTCCCTGGGTCGTTTATTATTATTTGCAGTCGTTCCTGTGTAGAATAACATGATATACAGTGGTTCCTGGTAATATACCTTTATTTACAATGGTCCCTGTGCAGTATATCATTATTGACAGTGGTCTCTGGGTAGAATATCATTATTTACAGTGGTCCCTGGGCAGTACGTCATTACTTACGTTGGTCTCTGGGTAGAATATCAATATTCACTGTTGTCCCTGAGCAGTATATCATTGTTTGCAGTGGCCCTTGTTCGGCATCATCTTAAGGGCAGCACGGTAGCATTGTGGTTAGCACAATTGCTTCACAGCTCCAGGTTACCAGGTTCGATTTCGGCTTGGGTCACTGTCTGTGCGGAGTCTGTACATCCTTCCCGTGTGTGCGTGAGTTTCCTCCGGGTATTCCGGTTTCCTCACACATTCCAAAAATGTGCAGGTTGGTTGGATTGGCCATGATAAATTCCCCTTAATGCCCAAAATTTTATGATCTATGATTAACCTAGGACAACAGTTTGGCACAACATCGTGGGCCGAACGGCCTGTTCCGTTCTGTATTTCTCTATGTTCTATGTTCTACAGAGCTCACTGGATAGTATTTCATTATTTACAGAGTTCCCTGGGTAGTATTTCATTATTTTTAGTTGTCCCTGGCCAGTATGCCATTATTTCCAGTGGTTTCCAGCAGTGGATCGTTATTTACAGTTGTCCCTGGATACTTTCTTATTTGCAGCGGCCCCTGGTTAGAATATCATTATTGACAGTGCTCCCTGGGCAATATATAATTATTCACACTGGTCCCTGTGTTGTATATCAATGTATAAACTGGTACCGGGTTGAATATCATTATTTACATGGATCACTGGGTCGAAGATCATTATTTACAGTGCGCCCTGGACAATATATCAATATTTACAGTGGTCCATGTGTATTATATCATTAGTTACAGTGGGCCGTGGGTAGAATATCATTCTTGCCAGTGGCCCATGTAGTATATCATTATTTCCAGTGGCTCCTGTGTTGTATATCATTATTTAGAGTTGCCCAGGTCAGGATAACATCATTTACAGTGGTCCCTATATAGCATATCACTATTTACAGTTATCCCTGGGTAGTATGTCATTATTTGCAGTGCACTCCGTGTACTATATTATTATTTACAGTGGCCGCTGGATAGTCTGTCACTATTTACAGTGGAACCTGGGTAGTCTATCATTATTTTGTGTGGTCCCTGGGGAGTAAATCTTTATTCACAGTGGTCCCTAGGCAGTATGTCATTGTTTTAAGTGGTCTCTGTAGTGTAAATCATTAATTACAGTGGTTTCTGGGTAGTATATCATTATTTACAGTGGTCCCTGGGCAGTCTATCAGTATTTACAGTGGTCCCTGGGTAGAATATCAGTATTTTACAGTGGCCTTGGGTACTATATCATTTATAGTGGTCAGTAGACAGTACTGGGTAGTATATCAATATTTACAGTGGTCCCTGGCAGGATATCTTTTTTTACAATTTGCCCTGTATAATATATCATTATTTACAGAGGACCCTGTGTAGTATGTTATTATATTCAGTCGTCCCTGGGTAGGATATCACTATTTTCAGTGGTGCCTGGGCAGTATATCATTATTTAAAATGGTCCCTGGTTAGTATATCATAATTTGCAGTGTTCCCTGGGTAGAATATCATTATTTACAGTGGTCCCTGAGACTATATTGCGTTCATTGCCCGTCAGTCCGGCCTCAATAAAACTCGAGATGGATTTATAGGTATAGTATTATTTATTTTTAACCAACTGGTGGTAAATCTAGAAGAGATTCATACCGTCCAGGTTTCCCTCATTCCGGGTCCTAAATAAATTAAGTACATCTCCTGATAACCTACGTCTAGTTGTACCTCCCTCCTTACACAGCCCTTCCTCTGTCTAGTCCCTCTTTCTCTCTCACAACCTCTTCCTACCCCCTCCTCATAATCTGATTTTACCTGTAAGGCATCAAGGTTAACACATCCAAAATCAAATTTACATATACTCCAAAAACAAGGCAATGTCCATGCAGTCTTCCCTTCCCATCGTTGGGACCGATGCAATTGCTTCATAAGTCCTGCCTGGTCCGTTAACCGGATGACCTTCCATGAGCCGATACCACGTCCTCGTATATGGGGGCAGCGAAGAACGTCACCTTTGCAGAGGTGGAATGTCCGGGTACTTCGGTTGGGGTTACAGATGTAGATGATATTCCCCTGTTCCATTTCCGCCGCCGATGTCACTCCAAGCGAGGCGATGCTGAAGATCACACAGGCGGTGTGTAGCCACCCCATCATGCTTCACACCTGTAAAATAGCGCTGGGGAAGGGAGGCAGGTTAGTGACCGACCTTTTACAGTGGTGGAGGTGGACCCAAGCACTCCACCCCTCCACTTTAAATGCAGTGGGGGTGGTAAGGAGAACTTGGAAAGGCCCCTCCCATCGTGGCTCTGACCCTTTCCCAGTCCAATGTTTTTGACCATGACATAACGACCAGGCTGCACTGAGAGCGAGCTATGTAATAGGGACGGTGACGAGTGAGCTGCGCGGACCTGGCCATGGAGCTCCTTGAGGGCGTTAGTGAGGGCTAGAACATAGTTAGTCCTTTCTTTAGTCAAATGGTGAAACTGGACCAATCTGGGAACAGGCAGGTTCCCGGGAGTTCTAATGGACCTGCCGGAAAAGACTCGGCAGGAGAGAGCCAGGCCGATCCTGCAGGTGTGACCCACAGCTGAATGAGGGCACCGGAGAGCAACTTAAGCCATGTCGGCCCCGTGTCCGTTCTTAATTTAGCCAATTTAGTTTCGAGGGTCTGATCGTGTCTCTCAACCAACCCGGCTGCCTGCGGTCTGTCCGCACAGTCTAGCTGCTGGCGTATGCCCAACTGGGAGCAGAACTCCTTGTTAATCTGTCCAATAAAATGAGGCCCGTTATCAGAACTTAACTGAGCCGGTATTCCGTACATAAACACCTCATCACATTTTTACAGCCTCTGGCTCTCCGTCCTCTTCCGTCTGGTGTGATGGTCACCAGTAACGAGATGTCATCTTTGGTGAATAATGATGGGCAGCATCCGAGCCCTAGCCAGCGTACAACACATATTAAGGCATCCGATGATTGTGCAGTATACAATTATAATAACAAGTATTATCAATCCATGCATCAGGTAAAACCCCATGGCCAAGCTATGAGAGATAACGCCGAGCTGAATCCGACTAGATAGATAGCCATCCACAATACTACCGTGTTGCCCTTAGGATTTATATCCTTCGTATAGTTATACTGACTAGCAACTATCCCTCAGCCTTGTCATTCGTATTTACATGTCATGATTTGTAAACTGTGCAGGGAAATCAATGGTAAATGCATCCATCTCGCAGACCAGTGTCGATAGACCCTTTGTGATGTGCTTTCCTCAAGTCCAATCACCGTGAACCATAGCTGGCGCCGCTCAGGAAGGTAACACAATAGCCATTCCGGTTGTTCCACTACCTCCAAGGCATCTGACTACCTCGGGGTAGTAGCACCATAAAAGCTTCCTCATGTCCCTTAGAAGCAGCACACAACTCAGTCCATCAGCGACCAAAAGGTCCTTATCCCTCACTGGGGTTTTTTTTGTAGGAAGTGCTTTCCGTTTCCCACAGGAATGGTAACTGACGATATTTTGTATCATGCACTGATTATCTTGCTTTATTAATTGCAGGAGCTTCAACCAATCCTGTTTCTATTCCTGACTTCCTGACTCTGACGTCGAACATTGTACTGAATCATGTAGCCCGCCAGCCCTGGCTTACTTGAGACAATAGCTCCGTTTTCTTCAACCCCCTGCTGTCTGTTATCATTTTCCTTACCGCATGGAGTGTATACTTGCCATTATTTGTTTTTTCTTAAACACCACTCACGCACTTAGTACAGTTAACTTCTTGTGGTTACAACCCAATTGAATTTATACATAACATTCCCAAACAACTTACAGGACATTTAGTCTGTAATAACTGTTATACTCTCCAATGCTATATTGGTTACAAATTTCCCCTTGCGGCAGCAAGCTGCCAATATTCTAGACCAGTGCCTCCCAAAGTGTGGTACGCGTACGTACCGGTACTTGGAGTGTTTCCAGAAAAGAAAGAGACAGTAATCCTGGATTGGCTTGTTTCGCTCACCGGTCCCTGGCACATTGGAAAAAACTGCCGGTACGCCACATCAGATAGTTTGAGATGCACTGTTCCAGACTACTGTCATTTAAAATACGGGGGTTCCTCGTCAGTCGCTGCTGTCTGCCGAGACCCGTAATAACTCCTCCGCGTAATACGTCCCACCTGGAGACCACAGATCACCCATCAGCTAACATCCCGTTAGAGATGTCTGACCGGAGGTTTCAGTATTCAGTAATAATTTGATATTTTGATTTGTTGCTAGCCCGTAAGGGTTTTCTTCCGGGCTCTATCATTCAATTCCCCCCCAACATGTAGCCAATTGTATCATTAGTTTTTGTCCATACTGTCTGAAACATTCTTCTGCAGAGTGTTGTTCAGGTTCTTCATCTGTATTATCGTTGCTTCATCTGAAACTAAAATGAACAGGTCAAAGGCAGAGAGGGCCCTATTTCTTAATTTGTATCTTCCTATCCGTGCTTGGATATTCCAGAAATACCATCTAGCATAGCCCACGTACTGCCTCACAAATCGATACCATAATTCTGTCACTTGTCTACAAGCTGGCACAGCCTTTTAGAGTCACATTGTTGTCGGCCAAATTATCCTTGCAGTAATTACACGTTGTCATTAATCTATCCCACTTACACTGACATTTACGTAGCATGGTGGTTAGCATAAATGCTTCACAGCGCCAGGGTCCCAGGCTCGATTCCCGGCTGGGTCACTGTCTGTGCGGAGTCTGCACGTCCTCCCAGTGTGTGCGTGGGTTTCCTCCCACAGTCCAAAGATGTGCGGGTTAGGTGGATTGGCCATGCTAAATTGCCCTTAGTGTCCCAATAGCAAGGCTAAGGGGGGGGGGTTGTTGGGTTACGGGTATAGGGTGGATACGTGGGTTTGAGTGGGGTGATCATTGCTCGGCACAACATCGAGGGCCGAAGGGCCTGTTCTGTGCTGTACCGTTCTAAGTTCTATGTTCTTGGATTCAAAATACCCCCTGTGGTCACAAACCTCAATCATTAAAGTTGCCTGATATTCCACAAAACAATCATGACAAACCTGAATGCCCCAAATCTCCCTGGGGGCTACAGCATCCCATCGCTGTCTTTGCAAATGCATTATCAATTCTCCTGAATACTCAGTATCTGACCGTCTCCTGGGTTTCATATGACTACTACCAGTCCAAACAATCGGGCTACAGAATGCCCCACAATCCTGACTTGTGGTTTCCCGATGCTCACTGTGAACCATTTTAAACTGAGGGCCATTAATCACCGCCCTTGTTCTATCATTCCATACATTTAAATCTTTACTGATTACATTCCTACGCTCATTGCCCGTAGGCTGCCGATGGAGTATCATAATTCCTCTGTATTTGTACAATGTGACCAGATTTTTAAATACTGACATAATTTCTTTTTGACCCTTTTTATTTTCCTTATCATTGATGCACATCATACAATTAAGGCCTGTTAAGCCTCCTCCTTCTGTTATTACACCCCTGAGTGAGATGCAAAGAATCTCAAACTCCTCCTCTTTTGCTCACCCAGTGATCCAATCTGGTCAAAACCTTCCCCTGATACATTCCTGATATTGCTACTACATTTACTTTAATTACTTTATTTTGATGACGACCAGATTTTTATGAAAGTAAGATCCAAACATGACATTTGAACTTCATCAGCTGTCCAATCAATGCTGCTAACAGGTTTTAATTCACTGTCTTCCCCCCAAATTGGATCATGTGTTTTAATTGCGATACAATTTATTTTGCTCCAGACACCTTGCTTCTCTAATTCAACTGTAGGTGTACCCAGAATCTGAACAATCTTGTCTTTACATTTTACAGCTTCACGGATGATTTTCCCTGCAGTCTTAGTTGGTATCTTCACCCAAACTTTCTCTGTATTATCAATTGGTTTTAATATCTTAATTTTTCTGCATCAGTTTTATTAAATCTTTTCCTGCAATCAGATTCTCATTCCCTGATACAGCAATTAATTCTCTTAATCTAACTTCTGGTCCAATATCTTTATTCCCTAAAGCTCCTTATTCAATGTATTTAACATTCTGAACATCATTATTTCTGCAAGTGATACTTTGTTATCGTCGGGCACTAGGACCCTGCGGAGCTATGCAGCGTCAATTTCAGTGCAGCAGTTTCAAAGTCTGCAGCAGCTGACTGCTGCCCAGTAAAAACTTCAGTATCTGTTTATTCTGAGACCAATTTAGTTCTGAACATACCGATTTACGATCCTATAATACTGATCACATTTCTACCTGCCATTTATAACTTCCAATTTATGTGAAACTATATTATTATTCGTTTTTTTCCCCAAGACTATGCCGAGTTGCAACTAATCATTTACAAATCCCAATTTAAACGTTTTGATTTCACTTTTTGTTTTCTTCCTGAGAATTATGTTCTAATTAACTCCCACAATGTTAAGCATTATTACTAAGTTACTGAAGATCTTTCAAATACTTACCACGTTTTAAATCTCACTTTAATA
This sequence comes from Scyliorhinus canicula, assembly GCF_902713615.1. NCBI lineage: Eukaryota > Metazoa > Chordata > Chondrichthyes > Carcharhiniformes > Scyliorhinidae > Scyliorhinus > Scyliorhinus canicula. Next base: position 5,189 of record NW_024055588.1, on the reverse strand, counting down.
CCTCCTAAAACACAACATTTCACAAAACTAGGAACAGAATATATCACATTCTTATCAAACAGACTCATTCATTCATTGGAGATCTCCATTCAGACAAAAGGAATTCAAATCCTTATATGGTCATTCATCAACACACAAGTCATTTATAACCCAATTCTGTTTCATTCAAACAACCCATATCTTCCCGATATTTGAACGGCATTGAACTGTCCGCAAACATTCCATCAGCGGTCCTTCCTTCACTGAACTGTTTCGCGACATCACATCAACACTGATCATCTCCCCGTCCACACTGACCATCTCCCCGTCCACCCTGACCATCTCCCCGCCCACCCTCACCATCTCCCTGCCCACCCTCACCATCTCCCCGTCCACCCTCACCATCTCCCCGTCCACCCTCACCATCTCCCCGTCCACCCTCACCATCTCCCCCACCAACATCACCATCTCCCCGTCCACCCTCACCATCTCCCCGTCCACCCTCACCATCTCCCCGTCCACCCTGACCATCTCCCCGTCCACCCTGACCATCTCCCCGTCCACCCTCACCATCTCCCCGTCCACCCTCACCATCTCCCCGTCCACCCTCACCATCTCCCCGCCCACCCTCACCATCTCCCCGTCCACCCTCACCATCTCCCCGTCCACCCTCACCATCTCCCCGTCCACCCTCACCATCTCCCCGTCCACCCTCACCATCTCCCCGTCCACCCTCACCATCTCCCCGTCCACCCTCACCATCTCCCCGTCCACCCTCACCATCTCCCCGTCCGCCCTCACCATCTCCACCCTCACCATCTCCCCGTCCACCCTGACCATCTCCCCGTCCACCCTGACCATCTCCCCCACCAACATCACCATCTCCCCGTCCACCCTCACCATCTCCCCGTCCACCCTCACCATCTCCCCGCCCACCCTCACCATCTCCCCGCCCACCATCACCATCTCCCCGTCCACCCTCACCATCTCCCCGTCCACCCTCACCATCTCCCCGTCCACCCTGACCATCTCCCCGTCCACCCTCACCATCTCCCCGTCCACACACACCATCTCCCCGTCCACCCTGACCATCACCCCCACCAACATCACCCTCTGGCTCAGCTATCTGCTCTCCCTATGGGCCCTAATGGAGATCAGTTCTCCCCTAACCACCGCCTTCAGTACTTCCCAAACCATTCCCACTCGGTACTCCCCATTGGCGTTGGCCTCCAGGTATCTCTCTATACATCCTCGGACCCGCCCGCGCACCTCCTCCTCTGCCAGCAACCCCACCTCTAAGCGCCAAAGCGGGTGCAGGTCCCGGTCCTTGCCCAGCTCGGGGTCTACCCAATGCAGAGCATGATGGGAAATGGCTATCGCCGAGTACTCAGTATCTTCCACTCTCGCAATCAGCGCCCTACCCATAACAAATCAATCAATCCGAGAATAGGCCTTCTGAACGTGGGAGAAGAATGAAAATTCCCTGGCCCCCGGCCTTGCTAACCTCCATAGATCCACCCCTCCCATCTGGTCCATAAACCCCCTCAACACCTTAGCAGGCGCCGGCCTCCTGCCCATTCTAGACCTAGTTATCCAGTGCCGGATTCAGCACCGTGTTAACCCCCCCCCCCCCCCCCCGCCATTATCAGGCCTCCTGTCACAAAGTCTGGGATCTGGCTCAGCATATTCCGCATGAAACCAGCATCGTCCCAGTTCGGGGCAAATACATTGACCAGCACCACCCGCTCCCCCTGCAGCTGGCCACTTACCATCACACACCTCCCACCACTGTCTGCCACAATGCTCCACGCCTCTAACGCCACCCCCGCCGACTAGCCATAACCCCTCCTCCGCCAGCCACGCCCCTCCCCCGCCGACTAGCCATAACCCCTCCTCCGCCAGCCACGCCCCTCCCCCCGCCGACTAGCCATAACCCCTCCTCCACCAGCCACGCCCCCCCCCGCCGACTAGCCATAACCCCTCCTCCACCAGCCAAGCCCCTCCCCTGCCGACTAGCCATAACCCCTCCTCCGCCAGCCACGCCCCTCCGCCGACTAGCCATAACCCCTCCTCCACCAGCCACGCCCCTCCCCCGTCGACTAGCCATAACCCCTCCTCCGCCAGCCACGCCCCTCCCCCGCCGACTAGCCATAACCCCTCCTCCACCAGCCACGCCCCTCACCCGCCGACTAGCCATAACCCCTCCTCCGCCAGCCACGCCCCTCCCCCGCCGACTAGCCATAACCCCTCCTCCGCCAGCCACACCCCTCCCCCACCGACTAGCCATAACCCCTCCTCTGCCAGCCACGCCCCCCCCGTCGTCGATCCATAACCCCTCCTCCGCCCGCCACGTGCCCCCGCTCGGCCCATTCCCCACGGTGGCAGATCGCCGATCCGACCCTCTCTACCTATTCCAGATTCCGCTTGGCCATTTCAGCATCAACCCGTCCCCCCACACTCCCCCTCCCCCAGCTAGGGAGAGAGTGGGGCAGTGGGGTTAATTTGGGATTGATACAGGTCTATGGTGAGAGAGTGGGGCAATGAGATTAGTTTGGGGATTGATACAGGGCTATGGGGAGAGAGCCTGACAGTGGGATTAGAAGTTTTGATGGAGATATTCCTGCATTATGGAAATGTGTGAGATGTATTTAGGGTTGGGAAATGGATTGATGATCAAATGATGCAGTTGTTTTTTAACTACATTAGACTGAGAGTCTTGAAGATTCACAACTTCCATGTGCTGTGAGAAAGGATTCTTAACCAACGCTTCCCCCCCAGCCCCCATTTCCCTAACCCTTCCCCTCCCCCCCAGCCCCCCTTTCCCTAACCCTTCCCCTCTCCCCCCAGCCCCCCTTTCCCTAACCCTTCCCCTCTCACCCCCAGCCCCCTTTCCCTAACCCTTCCCCTCTCCCCCCAGCCCCCCTTTCCCTAACCCTTCCCCTCTCACCCCCAGCCCCCCTTTCCCTAACCCTTCCCCTCCCCCCAGCCCCCCTTTCCCTAACCCTTCCCCTCTCCCCCCAGCCCCCATTTCCCTAACCCTTCCCCTCCCCCCAGCCCCCCTTTCCCTAACCCTTCCCCTCCCCCCCAGCCCCCCTTTCCCTAACACTTCCCCTCCCCCAGCCCCCCTTTCCCTAACCCTTCCCCTCTCCCCCAGCCCCCCTTTCTCTAACCCTTCCCCTCCCCCCAGCCCCCCTTTCGCTAACCCTTCCCCTCCCCCCAGCCCCCCTTTCCCTAACACTTCCCCTCCCCCCCAGCCCCACTTTCCCTAACCCTTCCCCTCCCCCCAGCCCCCCTTTCCCTAACCCTTCCCCTCCCCCCAGCCCCCCTTTCCCAAACCCTTCCCTCCCCCCAGCCCCCCTTTCCCTAACCCTTCCCCTCCCCTCCAGCCCCCATTTCCCTAACCCTTCCCCTCCCCCCCAGCCCCCCTTTCCCTAACCCTTCCCCTCCCCCCCAGCTCCCTTTCCCTAACCCTTCCCCCTCCCCCCCGCCCCCTTTCCCTAACCCTTCCCCTCCCCCCAGCCCCCTTTCCCTAACCCTTCCCCTCCCCCCAGCCCCCCCTTTCCCTAACACTTCCCCTCCCCCCAGCCCCACTTTCCCTAGCCCTTCCCCTCCCCCCAGCCCCCCTTTCCCTAACCTTTCCCCTCCCCCCAGCCCCCCTTTCCCTAACCCTTCCCCTCTCCCCCAGCCCCCCTTTCCCTAACCCTTCCCCTCTCACCCCCCAGCCCCCTTTCCCTAACCCTTCCCCTCCCACCCAGCCCCCTTTCCCTAACCCTTCCCCTCTCACCCCCAGCCCCCCTTTCCCTAACCCTTCCCCTCCCCCCAGCCCCCCTTTCCCTAACCCTTCCCCTCTCCCCCCCAGCCCCCATTTCCCTAACCCTTCCCCTCCCCCCAGCCCCCCTTTCCCTAACCCTTCCCCTCCCCCCCAGCCCCCTTTCCCTAACCCTTCCCCTCTCCCCCAGCCCCCCTTTCCCTAACCCTTCCCCTCTCCCCCAGCCCCCTTTCGCTAAAACCCTTCCCCTCTCCCCCAGCCCCCCCTTTCCCTAACACTTCCCCTCCCCCCCCAGCCCCACTTTCCCTAACCCTTCCCCTCCCCCAGCCCCCCTTTCCCTAACCCTTCCCCTCCCCCCAGCCCCCCTTTCCCTAACCCTTCCCCTCCCCCAGCCCCCCTTTCCCTAACCTTCCCCTCTCCCCCAGCCCCCTTTCCCTAACCCTTCCCCTCTCCCTCCAGCCCCCATTTCCCTAACCCTTCCCCTCCCCCCAGCCCCCCTTTCCCTAACCCTTCCCCCTCCCCCCAGCTCCCTTTCCCTAACCCTTCCCCTCCCCCCAGCCCCCCTTTCCCTAACCCTTCCCCTCCCCCCAGCCCCCTTTCGCTAACCCTTCCCCTCCCCCCAGCCCCCCTTTCCCTAACACTTCCCCTCCCCCCAGCCCCACTTTCCCTAACCCTTCCCCTCCCCCCAGCCCCCCTTTCCCTAACCTTCCCCTCCCCCCAGCCCCCCTTTCCCTAACCCTTCCCCTCGCCCCCAGCCCCCTTTCCCTAACCCTTCCCCTCTCACCCCCCAGCCCCCCTTTCCCTAACCCTTCCCCTCCCCCCAGCCCCCCTTTCCCTAACCCTTCCCCTCTCACCCCCCAGCCCCCCTTTCCCTAACCCTTCCCTCCCCCCCAGCCCCCCTTTCCCTAACCCTTCCCCTCTCCCCCCAGCCCCCATTTCCCTAACCCTTCCCTCCCCCCAGCCCCCCTTTCCCTAACCCTTCCCCTCCCCCCCAGCCCCCCTTTCCCTAACACTTCCCCTCCCCCCAGCCCCCCTTTCCCTAACCCTTCCCCTCTCCCCCAGCCCCCCTTTCTCTAACCCTTCCCCTCCCCCCAGCCCCCTTTCGCTAACCCTTCCCCTCCCCCCAGCCCCCCTTTCCCTAACACTTCCCCTCCCCCCAGCCCCACTTTCCCTAACCCTTCCCCTCCCCCCAGCCCCCCTTTCCCTAACCCTTCCCCTCCCCCAGCCCCCCTTTCCCAAACCCTTCCCCTCCCCCCAGCCCCCCTTTCCCTAACCCTTCCCCTCCCCTCCAGCCCCCATTTCCCTAACCCTTCCCCTCCCCCCAGCCCCCCTTTCCCTAACCCTTCCCCTCCCCCCCAGCTCCCTTTCCCTAACCCTTCCCCTCCCCCCCGCCCCCCTTTCCCTAACCCTTCCCCTCCCCCCGCCCCCTTTCCCTAACCCT
>NW_024055587.1:0-25945 GCF_902713615.1 Scyliorhinus canicula | reverse complement strand
CCTCTCTCACACTCCCTCTCTCACACTCCCTCACTCACACACCTTCCCTCTTTCACACTCCCTCCCTCTCTCACACTCCCTCCCTCACTCACACACCTTCCCTTTTTCACACTCCCTCCCTCTCTCACACTCCCTCTCACACTCCCTCCCTCCCTCACACACCTTCCCTCTTCCACACTCCCTCCCTCTCTCACACCCTCTCTCACACTCCCTCCCTCTCTCACACTATCCTTCTCTCACACTCCCTCACTCTCTCACACCTTCCCTCTCTAACACTCCCTCCCTCACTCACACACCTTCCCTCTTTCACACTCCCTCCCTCTCTCACACTCCCTCTTTCACACTCCCTCCCTCACTCACACACCTTCCCTCTTCCACACTCCCTCCCTCTCTCACACTCCCTCCTTCTCTCACAGTCTGTCCCTCTCTCACACACTCATATTCCTGCCTCTCATACTTTCTTCTTCATTGATATTCATTCCCTGTCTCCCATTGTCTCTGACACATTTCCCCTTGTCTCACACTCACTCCTCTGTCACATTCTGTTCCCGTCTCACTATCCCCCTCCCTCTCTCTCCTTCCATGCCTCCTCCCTCCCTCTCTCACATCTCCTTTCGAAACTTTCTCTCACACTCTTTCCCTCTCACACTTCCTCTCATACTCTCTCCCTCTTTTACACTTTCTCTCTCAATCTTTCCCTCTTACAATTTCTCTCACACTCTTCCCCTCTCTCACACTTTCTTTCACACTCTTTCTCTCTGTCTCACGTTCTCTCACACTCTTTTCCTCACTCACACGTACGCTCACATTATTTCCCTCTATCACACTTTCTCTCACACTCTTCCCCTCTCTCACTTTCTCTCACTCTTTCCCTCTCTCACACTTTCTCTCACACTCTTTCCCTCACTGACACTTTCTCTCACTCACTGTCCCTCTCTCACACTTTCTCTCACTCTCTTTCCCTCTCGCACACTTTCTCTCACATTCTTTTCCTCTCTCACTTTCTCTCACAATCTTTCCCTCTCTCATACTTTCTCACACACTCTTTCCCTCTCTCACTCTCTCAGCCACTCAGTAGCTATCTCCTTTACTTATGTCTAAGATTATGTTAATATTTTATACACCAACGTTCTCACACAATCTGCCTCCCTCATCCACTCACCCACTCGCTCTCCACCAACTGCTTCCCTTTCTGTCAGACATTCTACCTCCTTCTCTCGTTTTATCCTTTATTTCTCCCACCCATTATCTCTCCCATTCTATCTCCTCCCACACTCTCTCACACTGTCTTCTATCAGCACAATTAACAGACCAGTTCTCGCTTCCTCCACATCTCAGCCCGCCTCTCTCTTGGTTAAAGTGTATGTATCAGATGGTCGGCCGGTATCAGTGAGAAACGGGGTATTAGTTTTCACAGCTGATTATGTTCCAATACTGCTCTCTGAGGTGTTGAGTTTCAATGTGCTGCAGCCTTTGAGTTTTCTGAGGTTCCAATGATTCTAAAGATTTTCTTTGTTTGAGGGGCTGAATCAGATTTATATATGGGATCACAAATATTGGGCTTTAAATAGTTCCAGATTTTGGAGAAACTGAAATTTGCTACTTATGCACCTTCAGAAAATACTGATATCAAATAAAGGAATGGTCACAGATAGAGGCAGCTACACCCCAGAGTGCAGTGGAACCAGCCAGAGAAACACACTGACAATTGCAACTGAATCACTGAATGGTCACAGTTACAGAGACAGCTACACCCCAGACTGCAGTGGACCCACCCAGAGAAACACACTGACAATTGGAACTGAATCACTGAATGGTCACAGTTACAGAGACAGCTACACCCCAGAGTGCAGTGGACCCACCCAGAGAAACACACTGACAATTGGAACTGAATCACTGAATGGTCACAGTTACAGAGACAGCTACACCCCAGAGTGCAGTGGACCCACCCAGAGAAACACACTGACAATTGGAACTGAATCACTGAATGGTCACAGTTACAGAGGCAGCTACACCCCAGAGTGCAGTGGACCCACCCAGAGAAACACACTGACAATTCGAACTGAATAACTGAATGGTCAAATTCGAGTGAGGGATATCACTGAAACAATCTGGGATCTAGGGATGGGACTGATGGTGTCTGAGTTGACAGCATCCTTTATGTCATTATTTGTTAATCAATGTGATCAACACAGTCCAGTGTTTGGAAAGTGGTCGCTCACTCAATATTAAATGTTATCTTTCACTGAACACGATGTCGTAATCTATTTGTTCATATATTTGTTTAAATATATTTGAAAAATGTTGCAAAAGCATTTTCCATGACGTGATTCCCCAGGGTATAAGTTAGAGACTTGGGAATATATAACCTCAGAGTTGAAGACAGAGCGACTGTCAGTAGCAGGAAGGGATACATCACATCATACTGAACATGCATCGTCAAATTGATATTATTCAGAAGATATTCTACCCGATCCTTGCTGTTGTCGGTGTTCCTGGTAAGTGACTATCACCATTGAAGGTGTGTAAATCAGTCTGTGACCTGAACTCTGATTTTACACTGGGACTGAAAATGTTTAATGCTGCCCTCGTGCTGACTGTTGTACAGACACCTGGTCAACGATATAATTTACTATTCGCTGGATTGCCCTTCGTGTCCAAAATTGCCATTAGTGTTGGGTGGGGTTGCTGGGTTGCGGGGATGGGGTGGGCTTGGGTGGGGTGCTCTTTCCGGGTGTCGGTGTAGACTCGGTGGGCCGAATGGCCTCCTTTCTGAACTGTAAATTCTCAGATTTTAAAGTCAAATGTGTTTCAACATGTCTGTGTTTGAATCACTTTCATCAATTGGCAATAAACGTCTGTTTATAACTCACTGGCTCTCTGATCAATTAAGTTAATATATTGAGTGGAATTTTGTATAATGTTAGACTGGATTTCAGTGAAATCTACCTCTGAAGGAAGGAAGGGGATTAGAATTATAACAAACTCAGTGTGGATCACTAACCAGAGTGGAATATCGGACAGTGGGAACAAGGATTACTGGAAATATCTGTCAGTGTAGAATTGTACTGAGTGTGGGTCACTAACCAGAATGGAATATCTGACCGCGGGAACAAGGATTACTGGGAGTATCTGTCAGTGTAGAATTGTACTGAGTGTGGGTCATTAACCAGAGTGGAATATCTGACAGCGGTGAACAAGGATTACTGGAAGTATCTGTCAGTGTAGAATTGTACTGAGTGTGGGTCACTAACCAGAATGGAATATCTGCCCGCGGGAACAAGGATTACTGGAAGTATCTGTCAATGTAGAATTGTACTGAGTGTGGGTCCCTCACCAGAGTGGAATATCTGACCGAGGGAACAAGGATTACTGGGAGTATCTGTCAGTGTAGAATTGTACTGAGTGTGGGTCATTAACCAGAGTGGAATATCTGACAGTGGGAACAAGGGCTACTGGAAGTATCTGTCAGTGTAGAATTGTACTGTGTGTGGGTCATTAACCAGAGTGGATTATCTGACAGCGGGAACAAGGATTACTGGGAGTACCTGTCAGTGTAGAATTGTACTGAGTGTGGGTCACTAACCAGAGTGGAATATCTGACCGCGGGAACAAGGATTACTGGGAGTATCTGTCAGTGTAGAATTGTACTGAGTGTGGTCACTAACCAGAGTGGAATATCTGATCTAATTGTCCTTCTATTACTGGGACTATCTGTCCGTGTGGATTGTATTGTGTGTGGTTCAGTAACTGAACTGACATTAGTTGGTTCTATTTTGAAATTATGTATTTTATTGGTGAGTTGTCGCTCCATTCTGTGGACCTCTCTCTGTGTGTTTTAACTTTGGAATAGGTTGAATACAGGAAGGGTTTGGCTATGTTTTGAAGATGTTTGATATTTATTGTATGAAGTGAAATGTCTCTATCTCTGTTTTCTATGGATCTACTCTAACAGGAACAAACATCACCCACTCTCCAATATTTCATAAAACCCACACAACAGTCCAGTATTCCAATAGGTTTTGTGATATTTTCTCATTTCTATTAATTCTGAAATGAACTCACATGTTTGATCAATTTTTATGGGTGTTTTTGATCTGTGTTTCTGCTTCACACGATTTGTGAATCTATTCACCTGAACCCAGAAACCCCTCCAGTCCATTCACACACTTATTTTCCAAGGAGTGATTGGGGGACTTATTGTTCTGATCAAAATGCAACAGCGGACACTGAGCTGTCGGTACATTAATTTCTCATCGAAATTCCCACTTTGCAAATTCATAATTACTGATAATGTGTGCCTGTAATTAGTTGTATTCTTCCTCTGTATTCACTGTCACTCTCAATTTGATTGTGTCTGTAAATTGTGTAAATTTTCATTTTGCTTCCCGATTCCATAGTGTTGATGGGAATGGTGAAGAATAGTGATCCCAGTGGTGATCCTTGTGGAACACCACTTCCCACCTTCCACCAATCAGTCTAAATCCATTTAACTCCTCTCCCTGTTTTGTGTGTGTGTGTCGCCAGCATTCTGCTGCTGTGTCCCCTAACTCCTCTGGCTCTGAGATTACTCATCAGTCTGTTTTGTCGGATCTTACTGACGGCCTTTAGAAACTCAAACTGTTTAACATCTATCATACTACTCAGATCTGTTATTTCTGATAGTTATTGAAATAATTTGATGAAATGTTTCAGCAATGATGTTGACTTTGGAATATGTGCCACCTATTTAGAATACTCTGTGTTACTGCATTTCTTTTAACTCAGACTTCTAATTCCATTTTTCTTACTGTTGACATTGTGACTGGAAGATTTTATTATATTCTAATGTAAATTCAAGAATAACAGAGACCGACTTCTGCTTTTCAATTCTTTGGTAATTATTCTGATGGTGTTCAATGAGTAGATAATATTGTCTCTGCCGTTTCTCACTGTCTATTTTATGGAAATTTGGTGCTGAAATCCATCCGCCTCCAGTAATCTCCCTCTACCCGGACCCCACCCTCTGGCCTCCTATCAGCCCTTGGTCTTTTCACTGAGATCTGTCAGTGCGACATCGCCCGTCTCAATTTCTCTGTGTCTCTCACCAACTCACTCCTGACTCACTCTAATCTTGCTCCAATCCTCTCTCTGATATCCAACCCTGACCTGGTGATCTGAGCTGCCCACAAGCGTGGTGCCATTATTGTCTGGTGTACTGCCTTCTTCCTCACAGAGGCTGACCGTCAACTCTCAGACCCATCCTACTACCTCCCCCTCCTGCTACCTCCCCCTGGACCAGCAGCACATCACCAAACATCATGATATTGTTCCCAGGACTGTCACTGACCTTATCGACTCTGGATATCCTCTGTCCACAGGCTCAGACATCATAGTCCCACAACCCCACACATCCTGCATCAACCTCCCGCTTCGACCTCCTTCCCAAAATCTACAAACAGGAAATTCCCAGTGCACCCATTATTTCGGCCTGTTCCAGCCACAGCAAGATCATGTATTCCTATCTTAATTCCATTCGCTTTATCCTGTTCTGCCCCTTCCCAAAGATATTGGTGGCACAGTAACACAGTGGTTTGCACTGCTGCCTCACAGCACCAGGGTACCTGGATCAATTCCTCCCTTTGGTGACTGTCTGTGTAGATACTTTCTCTGTGTGTGCGTGGGTTTCCTCCGGGTGCTCCGGTTTCCTCCCACTGTCCAAAGATGTAGAGGTTAGGTGGATTGGCCATGATAATTTTTTTTTAGTTTACAGACAATTTAGATGGGGTCACTGGGTTATGGGGATGGGGTGGTTTTAACTGGTGTTTACTTTCCAAGGGGCGGTGCAGACTCGATGGGCTGAATGGCCTCCTTTTGCACTGTACATTCTATGTTTTATTCCTCCCATGATTATGAAGTGGGAAGGTCCTGCATTTGATTTATTTTTACTATTGATCGTGGAGTATTCAGTAAACCAGGAGTGGTGTCCAACCCCATCAAAAACCAACCCAGCGAACGGTCCAATCCAGGGTGTGGTCCAATAACTGAGCAGGGATGACAATCTCTGGTATGTTTGTATCCGGTTTGGGAAACCTGGTGGGTCTGAGTGAATCCTGTAAATCAGACTGAATGGGAAATGTAACCTCTCCCAAAGGTATCTGTATTATAAACATTTTCCTCCCACTGCCATCAAACTGACAGGGCTGCAATTCACACTCTCCCCCCACCCCCACCCCCTCCCCCCATTCCCCATCTTTAACACTGGAGTTACATTTGCTAATTCCCTCTCTGCAAAGTTAATCTCTGTGCCCACTCCTCTCCCAACACCCCCACCCACCCATTGTCCATTATATTGATGCTGAGATTATGTTCAGACAGGGAGATTGATTATCCAGTAATTTCCAGCGTCTCTCCTTTCTCTCTCTGACAGTTAATTTACTGGGAATTGTGATTCTGTGTCGGGGGAAGTGTGGCCTCTCTACCTGCACCACTCGCTACCTGGTGGCCATGGCAACGGCGGATCTGCTGTATATTATCACGAAACCCATACTGAACAAGATCAATAGTTATTATTTCCCCTGGAATTTCCTGTCCCCCACCCCTGTGTGCCGTGTTAACGCTGTCCTGGCGACTGCAGCCAGGGACTGTTCTGTCTGGTTCACCCTCACTTTCTCCTTTGATCGATTTGTGGCCATTCGCTGCCAGAAACTGAAAACTAAATATTGCACCGGGAAAACTGCGGCTGTGATTCTGTCAACAAGCGCCCTCCTGCTCTGTGTGAAAAACATCCCCCACTACTTTATGTATGGACCTAGGGTGATAATCGACAATGTCCAGTGGTTCTGTAAGGCAAAGAGCAGCTATTACACTGACCCGGGATGGGTTGGATATAACTGGTTTGATAAGGTTTTAACCCCATTGATCCCGTTCTTCTCAATCCTGTTGACCAACGCTCTGACAGTCAGACACATTTTACTCAGCAGTCGGGTCCGGAAGACACTGAGGGCTCAGAGTCAGGGAGACAATCGCACAGACCCAGAGATGGAGAGCAGAAGGAAGGCAATGATTTTACTCTTCAGCATCTCCGGGACTTTCATTCTCCTCTGGACCGTGTACGTTATTAAATTTTTCTATATCGATGTGAGAGGATTATATTACATCACCATTCCTCAATATTATTTACAAATAGTCGGATTTATGCTGCGGGATTTAAATTGCTGCTCAAACACATTTATTTATGTGGTGACTCAGTCCAGGTTCAGGGAGCAGATTAAGATCGCGGTGAAATATCCGGTTACATCAATTATTAAATTAATGGGTAAATCAACCTGACTGACAGCCTCTCAGCCAATCAGCAGCTCCAGCCGCTGACTGACAGCCTCTCAGCCAATCAGCAGGTCTAGCCGCTAACTGACAGCCTCTCAGCCAATCAGCAGCTCTAGCCGCTGACTGACAGCCTCTCAGCCAATCAGCAGCTCCAGCCGCTGACTGACAGCCTCTCAGCCAATCAGCAGCTCCAGCCGCTGACTGACAGCCTCTCAGCCAATAAGCAGCTCCGGCCGCTGACTGTTAGCCTCTCAGCCAATCAGCAGCTCCAGCTGCGGGGTGGGAGTGTGGGGGTATCACTGGCAGTGTTGGCTGTGTGGGGAGGGAGCACTGGCAGTGCTGGCAGTGGGGGGAGCACTGGCAGTGCTGGCTGTGGGGGGAACACTGGCAGTGCTGGCAGTGGGGGGGAGCACTGGCAGTGCTGGCTGTGGGAGGGAGCACTGGCAGTGCTGGCTGTGGGGGGAACACTGGCAGTGCTGGCTGTGGGGAGTAGCACTGGCAGTGCTGGCTGTGGGGGAGGGCACTGACAGTGCTGGCTGTGGGGTTATCACTGGCAGTGCTGGCTGTGGGGGGGGTCACTGGCAGTGTTGGCTGTGGGAGGGTCACTGGCAGTGTTGGCTGTGGGGGGGTATCACTGGCAGTGCTGGCTGTGGGGGGGCACTGGCAGTGTTGGCTGTGGGGGAGCACCTGGTCCTTACGGGACAGTCCGGCAACCTCGCTATCAGCTGATTGACCCTCCGCTGCTCCCCCTCTCTGCCAACTATATCCTTTCTTAGTTAGGGAGACAGAAACGGTACACAGTACTCCAGGTGATGTCTCACCAAGGCCTTGTATAACTGCAGTAAGACATCTGTCAATCTGAACTCAAATCCTTCTTGCAATGAAGGCCAACATCATATCCCAACATCTCACTGTTTAAATACCACTCTTACTTCAGTTTATTTTACACCAACCGGTACAACTGACAGAAAAGCCTCAGTGTGAGTGGCACGGGGCACAATGGTTAGCACAGCTGCCTACGGCACTGAGGACACAATGGCCGTGAACTGACATAAAATGGCCGCCGTGAACTGACATAAAATGGCCGCCGTGAACTGACATAAAATGGCCGCTGTGTACTGACATAAAATGGCCGCTGTGAACTGACATAAAATGGCCGCCTTGAACTGACATAAAATGGCCGCTGTGTACTGACATACAATGGCCGCAGTGAACTGACATAAAATGGCCACCTTGAACTGACATAAAATGGCCGCCGTGAACTGACATAAAATTGCCGCCGTGAACTGACATAAAATGGCCGCTGTGTACTGACATAAAATGGCCGCTGTGAACTGACCTAAAATGGCCGCTGTGTACTGACCTAAAATGGCCGCTGTGTACTGACCTAAAATGGCCGCTGTGTACTGACCTAAAATGGCCGCTGTGAACTGTCATAAAATGGTGGGAAACAAGGAGAAGGGGGATCACATCCCAGATCGCCCAGGAAGGGCATCACGGAGGGTCTGCGGGGAGAGAGAAGGATGGCGGAAAGGGGGCCTGGGGGTGAGGGGGTGAAGCGTTAGGGAAAGGGAGCCTGGGGGGGAGAGAGGGGAAGGGTTAGGGAAAGGGGGACTGGGGGGGAGCGGAAGGGTTAGGGAAAGGGGGGCTGGGGGGGAGAGGAGAAGGGTTAGGGAATGGGGGGCTGGGGAGGGGAAGGGTTAGGGAAAGGGGGGCTGGGGGGGAGAGGGGAAGGGTTAGGGAAAGGGGGGCTGGGGGGAGAGGGGAAGGGTTAGGGAAAGGGGGGCTGGGGGGAGAGAAGGGTTAGGGAAAGGGGGCTGGGGGGGAGAGGGGAAGGGTTAGGGAAAGGGGGGCTGGGGAGGGGAAGGGTTAGGGAAAGGGGGTCTGGGGGGAGAGGGGAAGGGTTAGGGAAAGGGGGGCTGTGGGAGAGGAAGGGTTAGGGAAAGGGGGAGGGGGAGGGGAAGGGTTAGGGAAAGAGGGGCTGTGGGGAGAGGGGAAGGGTTAGGGAAAGGGGGGCTGGGGGGAGAGGGGAAGGGTTAGGGAAAGGGGGGCTGGGGGGGAGAGGGGAAGGGTTAGGGAAAGGGGGGCTGGGGAGAGGGGAAGGGTTAGAGAAAGGGGGTCTGGGGAGGGGAAGGGTTAGGGAAAGGGGGGCTGGGGGAGGGGAACGGTTAGGGAAAGGGGGCTGGGGAGAGGGGAAGGGTTAGGGAAAGGGGGGCTGGGGGGTGGGGGGAAGGGTTAGGGAAAGGGGGGCTGGGGAGAGGGGAAGGGTTAGGGAAAGGGGGGCTGGGGGAGAGAGGGGAAGGGTTAGGGAAAGGGGGGCTGGGGATGTGTTAGGGAAAGGGGGGCTGGGGGGAGCTGGGGGGTATCAGATACGCTGAACTGGACAGTAACAGTTTGTCAATAAAGGAAAGACAAAGCATTTTCACTGTCTAATAAATGTAAACAAACTGCAATGCACTGAATTGTGAAAATGGCAATAAAAAGATTTTTTCAACAAATTGAGATTGCCCAGGTCATTGTTTCAAATTAAGGGGCAATTTAGAGCGGCCAATCCCCCTGCCCGGCACATCTTTGGGTTGTGGGGGCGAAACCCACACAACACGGGGAGAATGTGCAAACTCCACACGGACAGTGACCCAGAGCCGGGATCGAACAGTGATTGGCACTGCTGCCTCACAGCTACAGGGTCCCGGGTTCGATTCCCTGCTTGGGTCACTGTCTGTGCGCAGTCTGCACGTTCTCCCCGTGTCTGCGTGGGTTCCCTCCGGGTGCTCCGGTTTCCTACCACAGTCCAAAATCGTGCAGGTGAGGTGGATTGGCCATGATAAATCAAAATTGTGCAGAGTATCCAAAGATGTTGAGGTTGTGTGGGGTGTTAGCGACGGGGTAGGGGAGTGGGCCAAGGTATGGTGGTCTGTTCAGGGTTTACACTGTCTCTGTCATTATTGTTTACACCGACAATGCTGCCGCTGTGTGAGCACTTTGGCAAACTTTCTATCTCATTATCTTCAATCATCACTAAATAAAGTCAAACTGAGACACATCTGAAAACACACAGATAAACACACACACAGATACACACACAGACACACACACACAGACACACAGATACACACACACACACAGACACACACACAGACACGCACAGACACAGACACACACACACAGATACACACACACAGACACACACACAGACACACACACAGACACACACACAGATACACACACAGACACACACACACAGACACACAGATACACACACACACAGACACACACACAGACACGCACAGACACAGACACACACACACAGATACACACACACAGACACACACACAGACACACACACAGAGACACTCACACACACACAAACACACACACACAGACACACACACAGACACACACACACAGACACACACAGACACAGATACGCACACACAGACAGACACACACACAGACACAGACAGACACACACAGACAGACACACACACGCACAGACAGACACACACAGACAGACACACACACACACAGATACACACACAGACACACACACAGACACAGACACACAGATACACACACAGACACAGACACACAGATACACACACACAGACACACACACAGATACACACACACACAAACACACACACAGATACACACACACACAGACACAGACAGACAGACACACACATACACAGACACACACAGACACACATGCACAGACACACATGCACACACACACAGACACACACACACACAGACAGACACACACACACACACAGAAACACACACACAGACACAGATATACACAGACAGACAGACAGACACAGACACACACACACAGACACACACACACACACACACACATACTGCACTGAAGATACTGAGAAAAGCCCTTGGTCGCCAATCTCTGAAGCCTGTTCGGGTAGACAGAGGGAGAATTCAGAATGTCCAATTCACCGAACAGCAGGTCTTTGGACAGTGGGAGGAAGCCGGAGCACCCGGAGGAAACCCACACAGACACGGGGAGAACGTGTAGACTCCACACGGACAGTGAGACAAACGGGAATCGATCTGGGACCCTGGCGCTGTGAAGCCACAGTGCTACCCACTGTGCTACCGTGTCACTTACCGTGCCGCGTAAAGAATGGCGCACATACCTCCCCCCCCCCCTCCCCCGCCAGACACATACACACATGTACAGAAAAACGCAAACACAAACTCAGACAGGCTGGGTCAATACATCTTTCAAATGGAGAGAGATCACATCTCCATCTTTAATTTGGAGAGGTGTATCTGGCCTGTGTGTGAGCCAAGTCACACACTGACACTGAACATCCTCACAGCAGCTTGGGGACAGACATTTCTCAAGCACCTTTCAGAACCTTTGGGTATCACAAACTGTTTCACAGGCAATGGAACCCTTTTGAAAAGTGGTTATTTAGGAAATGGACCAGCTAATTTCAAAGAGAGACAGAAACAGGATAAAATTGTGCTGTACATGTTTCAGTGCTGTCACTGAGACACACACGAGATGTATAATATCAATTATTATTCTGAAGCATTTGATTAAATCACCGCTCAACCTAAATTCCAGTGTTTCAGAGTAAAGTTCCACCTACATTGTCCACCAAACACTCCGAGCCCAAATACTGGCTGGGGTTAAATACAGAGTCAAAATCCCTCTGTCCTGTCCAAGGAATTTTTCACTGCAGATTGTTATTTTTATTTTTTGGAAAAGCAGAACTTAAATTGCACAGAATCCCAGGGTGGAATCTTGTGTATTGCAATCATGAATTCAGCACTTCCCATTTAAACATGAAGTTTAAGCTCCGATTACAGGTTGTCTGCTTGTCTCTGTTTCTACATTCAATGTTCCTGTAGCTTGTTCACTTGTCTGAATTATTTGAACAATAAGCGTTGGTTAAGAATCCTTTCTCACAGCACATGGAAGTTGTGAATCTTCAAGGCTCTCAGTCTAATGTAGTTAAAAAACAACTGCATCATTTGATCATCAATCCATTTCCCAACCCTAAATACATCTCACACATTTCCATAATGTAGGAATATCTCCATCAAAACTTCTAATCAGTTCCCCATATACTTATTAACACTCACCTGTATGAAGTAAATCCCACTGACAGATTCCGAATGCTGCACAGAAAAATGACTGGTTATTTTAAACTTTGAACCTGAACTATTTTAACTTGTCCATCAGCCGTATTGTACAGAAATGGTGTCCCTGTGGGATGATAGATTCTTAGCAAGATTGAAACATTGAGGAACCCCACGTACTGCATTTGACAACATTTGTGGCACTTCCAAAATCTGCGATACATTGCTGTCTGTATTGTGTGAATCCAGCTGGGAAATATCTGGACAGTTTAAACTTCCACTCTTTCTGTATTCTCATCATTTATAAAGAACACAGTTCTCTCCTTCTTTAGTCTAAAGTACATCATTTTATATTTCCCTACACTGAAATGCATCCACCAGTTCAGTCTTCACCCAAATATTAATATCTCTCTGCAATTGTTTTCAGCAATGTTGCTAACAATGCTGTCTAATGTGTGGTGTCATTGGCAAACTGTAATGTGCAGCATTCTATCAAATTGCCTTAAAGGGCTAATGTACACAGCAAAACTGTGTGTGTGTGCACACGCACACATGTGTCTATGTCGGAGCGGATGTGTGTGTCCGCATGTACCTGTACACGTGTATGTATCTGTCAGTGTGTGCACACGCATGTGTTTGTGTGTGAAAAACTAATCCCACTGTTCCATTCTCTCCTCATAACCCTGGATTAATACAAACTAATCCCACTGTCCCGCTCCTCCCATAGCTCTGTATCAATCCCCAAACTAATCCCACTGTCCCGCTCCTCCCATAGCCCTGTATCAATCCCAAACTAATCCCACTGCCCCACTCTCTCCCCATATCCCTGTATCAATCCCCAATACTAATCCCACTGCCCCACTCTCTCCCCATTAGCCCTGTATCAATCCCCAATACTAATCCCACTGCCCCACTCTCTCCCCATTGCCCTGTATCAATCCCAAACTAATCACACTGCCCCGCTCTCTCCCCATAGCCCTGTGTCAATCCCCAATACTAATCCCACTCTCCCCACAGCCCTGTGTCAATCCACAAACTAATCCCACTCTCCCCACAGCCCTGTGTCAATCCCCAATACTAATCCCAGTCTCCCCATAGCTCTGTGGGGAATGTTCCATCGTGATCACATTTCTGATTGTGGAATCTTACTGTGCAATCAATATTCCTGCTGTCAGTTTGTCCACCTTCGAGTACAAAGAGAGATTGAAATCCATCTTCAGAGAGTCTGAACTTAATTTTGAAAGTGCCCCATTTGTGGGCTCTTCCTGTGCACACGCTGCCTTCAGAATTCCCCAAATTAAACACAAGGTGAGAGAGGAGTGACAGGAGTGAGTTAACAGAAAGCAGTTGGGGTTATCAAACTGACCATTTTAATTTAATCTAAATTGTTTCATTTTAATTTCTAATTCAGAAATTGACATCAGAGGATTTTAGTGAAAAACCCCATTGAACCTCCCTGTCTAATAATATGATGTTGTTGCCGAAGTCCCTGTATTTATTCAGGAAATACCTTATATCTCCAAGTGGGAAAAATCAAATTGAATCCAAATTTATAGAGCAGATCACTGAAGAAATCTGCCTGTGAGTAACAGAATACGATTGTCCCCATCAAAGTCTCCCAAGGCAGGAACGTCCTGGGGTTCCTTCCCGGTCTTTACCCATTGTATAGAAAGCCCTCCTTGGGAGACAGACAAATAGACATCCCAAACTAGTCAGAAATTCAGGGGGAAATAAATATTAACAAGACTGAAGTAACAGGACATTGCTCGATCTGTTGCTGTCGCCTGAATTAACATAACCATAGACAGGACAAATGCCTCTGGCCTCTCCTGTGAAGGCACATCTTTGGTAAACAATCACAGCGGACAGACTGAAAACATTCATCACAGAAAGTCAGGGGGTAGGGCTGCACACAGATCTCTGAGGACATCTCAAACAATACTGTTTCTAACCATTTCCCAATAGTATTTTAAAGTATGCTTCAATTCTCTTGTACAGAAATGTGGTCCCTGTGGGATGATTGTGTTAAGGCAGCAGCTTGCTGGATCGATTGCTGTGTCATTTATCAATAGTTAGATTGGTATCTCTTGTCAGTCATTTACATGTCAATATTGAGCAATCCTCAGAGGCAGACATTCCACACATGGCAGAGACTAGGGCTGGAGTTTGCTCACAGCTCACTGAGGGTAAATCTGAGTCTGAGGGACTTCAGTTCTCAAACCAATCCTCCCACTACACTGAAAACATTGCTCCTCTTGTTCAGTGTGTGTCTGTGTGTGTTACTGAGTGTGTCAATCTGTTTGTTTTTCACCTGTGAATTGTGTGTGTTGGTATGTTGCTGAGAGATTGACAGGAGAGTGGAAATGCTGGACTCCTGTTGTGCTGTTTTGTGTACGTTTGAAAATGTCCCTCTTATTGTATTTTTAACCAATTCTATCTCTTTTTATCCCAAGGGATTTTTATTTGCAGAACTTAAAGGTAGTCAGGAATACAAAGAGGAGGATTTGGTGGGGATGACGACGGAGTGAGAATTTCTCCGGAACGCTGGCTGAGGCCTGTTCCGCAGGCTTCACCCAGGGTGAGTTGTGTCTGGTTATTAACCTGACAGAGGTTTAATTTTAATATCTGAGGGATAAAGAGAGAGTGAGGGACGAGGAAGACAGAAATATAAATGAGTTAGGGATGGAGAGACAGAGAAACACAAGAGAAGGGGGGACTGCCTCTCAATCCTTTTTAGTCTCTGGTTGAAAGCTGTGACATTTTTGTATTTGGATGTTGCTGAGTTTGTGTATCGGAAAAGTGGATCCTGGGCTCTCGCTATATCAAATAGTTTCAAACTTTTCCTGTCTTTCACTTAACTTTCATCCTCTTTTCCCCAGGAATTTGAATTTTGAAAGACTGCAATGTGAACAGGAATCCTTGGACTTGGGCTTTTCTTCAGAGGTTGGATGGATGGACTGAGGCCTATTCCACAGGCTTCACCCAGGGTGAGTGTGTGTCTGCGTATTACCCTGATTTAATGTTCATACCTGAGGGACAGTGAGAATGAGATCGGGGGGAAGGCAGGAGAGAGAGAGACGCAGAAACACCAGGGAAGCGGGAACTGCCTCTCAATCTTTGTTATTCTGTGGTTTATAACTGAGATATTTCTAGGTGGATGTTGCTGAGAGTCTGTGTAACTGAGAGGGGGAATCTTGGCCTCTTGCTGAGTTTCTAGTTTAAACATTTTCCTGCGTATTAGTTAATGTTCTCTCCCTTTTCCCAAGGAATTTGAATTTTGAAGACTGCAATGTGACAAGGAATCTTTGGACAAGGGATTTTCTCCAGAGGACAAGTGGGTGGACTGCGGCCTACTCCAAAGGCCGCACTCACGCGAGTTGTCTCTTTATTGCCACCCCGGCCTTGCACTCAGACACAAACACATTAAACCTTTGGTGGGTGACAAAGAGTGAATTAAAAATCTGTAATGTGAAGCTGTCTAAATTTTGATCCTGACTCCAAACTAACAGGGGTTATTTTTAACCTGGGTGTCCCGAAAGCGGGAGGGAATTGGATTTCATTGCCTGAGCCCCGGTCACTCTCCGTATAACCTGTTAGCTATTTTAAACAACACTCAATACTTCTGACTGCATCTTCTGGGATATTTCTGTGTACCAATGGACTTTGTTATAAAAGGTTTTTATTAGTTTTAAGAGGCAGTTTAACGCTGTCAGAGAATTGAAGGGAGTTCTTTAGACTTGGTCCAATCCACACACAGGATGATGGGGAGGAAGAGGTTTGGATCCATGGGGAATGGGGCTCGAAGCAGGAGTGAGGGAGGAGAGGAAGTACAGCATCCCACCTGGTTAGGTTCACATTGCTGCTGCTGTGGGATCTTGCTGTTCATTCACAGGACTGTGGCTTTTGCCCACAAAGCAATTGTGATCACAACTCTTAAAAATAAAATAGCACATGGACTGCAAAGTGGGTTCGAAGATCTCAAATTTGAAAGTCTTGGGACTGAGTGAGTTGAACCGTTTTCACAGGGGACTGAGTGAGATGGACTGATTAGTGATATGTTGGTGATGGGGAGGGGAGTGCATGTGTGGGTGTGGGATGGGCTGGGGGCGGTAATTCAGCTCACCGAGTTCTCCAAAGTAACCAAACTTTCCCCCACTCCCCCCGCCTCACTGCCAGTTTTAAAGAGGGACTTTCATTTCATTTCATTCAGACAATTTGCCAATTGCCCAGTTCCTGCCTTTTACTGGAATGTCACTGTTGGCTGTGGAAAAGCTCAGGGTTGCGTTTGAATTGACTTTGGCAAAGTTTCTGCTGGTCAAATTCTCTGTCTCTGTCCCCGTCTTACTCCCCGAGACAGAGAAATGGGTGTAGAGAGAGTGGCGAGGGAGGGGAGAGAGCGAGGGAAACAGGAATAGAGAGCAGAATAGAGGTGGAGTTTGGTGTGAGGGTTGGGTGGGGGGAGGGGGTTAGGCACAAAGTATCTGGGGGTCTCCAGTGTGGAGTCAGTGCCCTGCTCCCAGTCTCAGGGAGGTGGGGCAGGGGAGGGGTTAGGTTATGTCTGCCCCCTCCTGTACAGTCTATGAACAGTTTAATTTGACATTGTGTGTGGTCACTAAGCTCAGGAAAGGCTGCATGCCATTGGTACACAGCAGGATCCCACAGGCAGCAATGTGATCCTATCCGGGTAGGGAGATGAGAGATACACTTTCCTTCCCCTGCCTGCTGTCATCCTCCTTCCCCCTCGCCCCCCCCCGTACCCACACACTCTCTCTGAACCCCCCCCCCCACCCCACCCCACCCGTGACCACCATCTGTATTGCCAGTCTGCAGACACATCCCCTCTGTCCCCAGAAAGAGTTACACTGCCCCCTTTCCACTGGCAAATCAGCTGCCTATTCCTTAAGGAGTCTTTTTACAATCACCCTTCCAGCAAATATTTCTATTCCCAAATCAGGTACAGAAAGTGGGAGAAGTTAGTGGAAGCTGAGTTTACAGATCTTTAACACCAGATTGCATTCTGGATTAATCCTGGCAGGTTTATCCATTGCGATGAAGTGAGGCTATAGTGACATGTCCAGGAATTAGTTTCAATTGAGATTTAGTGACGGGCTGACATTGAATCTGTCCCTTTGTCTCTCCTTCTCTTTACCCATGTCTCTATCTGTTTCCTCCTTGTGGTGAACATATTGTACTAACTATTCACCATGTATTACACTCTTCCACGCTATTGCCCATGTGGGCTCCACCTATGGACCATTGTACGATATGGCTCTGAATGTACCATGCTGGGGCCTGTGTGGGCTCCGCCTATGGACCATTGTACGATATGGCTCTGAATGTACCATGCTGGGGCCTGTGTGGGCTCCGCCTATGGACCATTGTACGATATGGCTCTGAATGTACCATGCTGGGGCCTGTGTGGGCTCCGCCTATGGACCATTGTACGATATGGCTCTGAATGTACCATGCTGGGGCCTGTGTGGGCTCCGCCTATGGACCATTGTACGATATGGCTCTGAATGTACCATGCTGGGGCCTGTGTGGGCTCCGCCTATGGACCATTGTACGATATGGCTCTGAATGTACCATGCTGGGGCCTGTGTGGGCTCCCCCTATGGACCATTGTACGATATGGCTCTGAATGTACCATGCTGGGGCCTGTGTGGGCCCTGCCTATGGACCATTGTACGATATGGCTCTGAATGTACCATGCTGGGGCCTGTGTGGGCTCCGCCTATGGACCATTGTACGATATGGCTCTGAATGTACCATGCTGGAGCCTGTGTGGGCTCCGCCTATGGACCATTGTACGATATGGCTCTGAATGTACCATGCTGGGGCCTGTGTGGGCTCCGCCTATGGACCATTGTACGATATGGCTCTGAATGTACCATGCTGGGGCCTGTGTGGGCTCCGCCTATGGACCATTGTACGATATGGCTCTGAATGTACCATGCTGGGGCCTGTGTGGGCTCCGCCTATGGACCATTGTACGATATGGCTCTGAATGTACCATGCTGGGGCCTGTGTGGGCTCCGCCTATGGACCATTGTACGATATGGCTCTGAATGTACCATGCTGGGGCCTGTGTGGGCTCCCGCCTATGGACCATTGTACGATATGGCTCTGAATGTACCATGCTGGGGCCTGTGTGGGCTCCGCCTATGGACCATTGTACGATATGGCTCTGAATGTACCATGCTGGGGCCTGTGTGGGCTCCGGCCTATGGACCATTGTACGATATGGCTCTGAATGTACCATGCTGGGGCCTGTGTGGGCTCCGCCTATGGACCATTGTACGATATGGCTCTGAATGTACCATGCTGGGGCCTGTGTGGGCTCCGCCCCTTGAGGGTCGGTATAAAAAGCTGCTGCCATGTCGGCGGCTATTAGTAGTAGAGCAGTCGCAGGCAGGCACTGTTCTAGACAATATAAGCCACAGTTTACTTCCACTCACTGACTCACGTGAATTGCTGGTCGCATCAATTTAATCGACTACAACACCACAATGGAATCGGCCCTCAAACCTGACCGACGGGAACTTCACCCACAGGCCGCGGAAGACAAAGGGATTTTTTAGCACTGGCTCCGCTGTTTTGTGGCCTACGTCGCCGCCTCCTCCTCGCCTTCCGTCACCGACGATTAGAAGCTGAGCCTCCTCCACGCTGGGGTGAGCCATCGAATTTCTGAACAACTGGAGGAATCCTCCACATATGCGGCCGCCCTGGCGATGCTGAAGCGCCGATACGTAAGGCTGGTGAACGAGGTGTATGCACGACACCTCCTCACCACTCGCCGCCGCCAAATGCCCCAGGGAATCGCTGGAGGAGTAGCTACGCCACCTCAAAGTCCTCGCGCAAAGTTGCAACTACCAGGCTATTATGGCCTCGCAACATATGGACCTCGCCGTCCGGGATGCCTACGTGGCTGGAGTCAGGTCGAACTATGTCAGACAGCGCATGCTCGAGAAAGGCGCCCTCGACATGGAAGAGACAGTAAAACTAGCCACCTCCTTAGAAGTAGCGTTTCAAAGCCTCAACGCGTTCCCATCTGATCACGCGACCCCCTCGTGGACCCCCGACCAGAGAGTACCCCGGGCCTGTGCCGAGCGGCTGCCCCCCAACCCGGGGGGCTATCCTGCTATTTTTGCCACCAGCACCAGCCCCTCAGGCAGCGCTGCCCATCTCGGAACGCCAACTGCAGTAACTGCGGCAAAAAGGGGCACTTGGCCAAAGTTTGCCTGACCAAGTGTAAATCCTCCAAGTCGCAGGCCCGACTCTCAGGCCAGTGTGGATCCTGGGATTCCTGGAGGGGGTGGAGGGGTCGGACGTGGTGGCCTATGTGGTCACCAGGTTGAGTTCACTGATGGGAGCAGGGTCCTTTCAGGGGCCCCAGGAGCTGGAGGGGCCGACAGAGTATTGGCGAGGAGGCCCAAGCCTAATGAGCCGCCGCGAGTGGTGCTCGTGCGGTTCCACCTGTTCGCTGAGCGGGACTGTGCGCTCAGGTGGGCCAAGAAGGAGCGGAGCAGCAGGTGGGAGAGGGCGGAGGTTCGGATCAACCAGGATTTGAGCGCGGAGGTGGCGAAGAAGAGGGCCGGGTACAACTGGACGAAGGCGGTGCTGAACAGGAGGGGTGTGAAGTTTGGCATGCTGCAGCCGGCGCGTCTCTGGGTCAGTTACAAGGACCGACACCTCTACTTCCAGTCCCCGGAGGAAGCCTGGGCCTTTGTTCAGGATGAAAAATTGAACTCAAAGTGAGGGTTGGGTACGGGGGGGGGGGGGGGGTCGCGTGAAGGGATGGTCCGGGATAGCTGTGCTACATTTTGAGGGGGGCTCCCTGTTTATTCTTGGTTCTTTGTTGTTTTGAGGGTGGGTTGGGCCCTGTTTTTGGTTGGGTCTGTTGGATGGGCTCGGAAAGGGGGTCAGGCCAGTGGTGTTGGTGGTTGACGACGGGGAGGGGGCCCTTCGGGGGAGTTGAGGCCTGAGTTGGGGGTGCGTGGACCAGGCTTGTAAAGAGAGCTGTGCCAGAGGAGACGGGGTCGGGCGGGTTGAAAGCGCCGGCTTTTTCCCTCACTGAGGGCTGAAGGGGGAGGAGGTGAACCTGCTGGTGGGTAATGGGGAGAAGGGGCTGCCCCACACTGGGAGGGGTCGAAGGAGTGGCGGGAGTGGCCGGGGTCAGCAGGAGTCGGCTGACTTACCCAAATGCAATGGGGGCAGCAATGCAGCTAGGGGGGTCCTAGCTGGGGGTAGGGGGGGCTTAGCTGGGGGTAGAGGGGCCTAGCTGGGGGTAGGGGGGCTAGCTGAGGGCTAGGGGGGTCCTAGCTGGGGGTAGGGGGAGACCTAGCTGGGGGTAGGGGGGTCCTAGCTGGGGGTAGGAGGGTCCTAGCTTGGGGTAGGGGGGCCGAACTGGGGGTAGGGGGGCCTAGCTGGTGGTAGGGGGACTAGCTGGGGTAGGGGGGCTAGCTGGGGGTAGGGGGGTCCTAGCTGGGGGTAGGGGGGCCTAGCTGGGGTAGGGGGGTCCTAGCTGGGGGTAGGGGGCCTAGCTGGGGGTAGGGGCCTAGGGGGGTAGGGGGCCTTGCTGGGGTAGGGGGGCTTAGCTGGGGGTAGGGGGGCCTAGCTGGGGGTAGGGGGCCTAGCTGGGGGTAGGGGGGTCCTAGCTGGGGTAGGGGGAGACCTAGCTGGGGTAGGGGGGGTCCTAGCTGGGGGTAGGGGGCCTAGCTGGGGGTAGGGGGCTTGCTGGGGGTAGGGGGGGCCTAGCTGGGGTAGGGGGGCCTAGCTGGGGTAGGGGGCCTAGGGGGGGTAGGGGGGGGGCCTAGCTGGGGTAGGGGGGCCTAGCTGGGGGTAGGGGGTCCTAGCTGGTAGGGGGGGCCTAGCTGGGGGTGGGGGGCCTAGCTGGGGGTAGGGGGGCCTAGGGGGAGGGGGAGTGTGGGTGGGGGACAGTTGATGCTGAAATGGCCAAGCGGAATCTGGAATAGGTAGAGAGGGTCGGAACGGCGATCTGCCACCGTGGGGAATGGGCCGAGCGGGGGGCGGGGGCATGTGGCAGGCGGAGGAGGGGTTATGGCTATTCGATGGGGAGGGGGGCACGTGGTGGGCGGAGGAGGGGTTATGGCTAGTCGGCGGGGGGGGCGTGGCTGGCGGAGGAGGGGTTATGGCTAGTCGGCAGGGGGGCGTGGTTTGCCGAGGATGGGTTATGGCTAGTTGGCGGGGGTGGCGTGGCTGTCGGAGGAGGGGTTATGGCTAGTCAGCGGGGGAGGGGCGTGGCTGGCGGAGGAGGGGTTATGGCTAGTCGGCGGGGGAGGGGGGTGTGGCTGGCGGAGGAGGGGTTATGGCTAGTCGGCGGGGGAGGGGCGTGGCTGGCGAGGAGGGGTTATGGCTAGTCGGCGGGGGAGGGGCGTGGCTGGCGGAGGAGGGGTTATGGCTAGTCGGCGGGGGGAGGGCGTGGCTGGCGGAGGAGGGGTTATGGCTAGTCGGCGGGGGGGGGCGTGGCTGGCGGAGGAGGGGTTATGGCTAGTCGGCGGGGAGTGGTGTGGCTGGCGGAGGAGGGGTTATGGCTAGTCGGCGGGTGAGGGGGCGTGGCTGGCGGAGGAGGGGTTATGGCTAGTCGGCGGGGAGGGCGTGGCTGGCGGAGGAGGGGTTATGGCTAGTCGGCGGGGAGGGGCGTGGCTGGCGGAGGAGGGGTTATGGCTAGTCGGCGGGGGAGGGGCGTGGCTGGCGGAGGAGGGGTTATGGCTAGTCGGCGGGGGGAGGGGCGTGGCTGGCGGAGGAGGGGTTATGGCTAGTCGGCGGGGGAGGGTGTGGCTGGCGGAGGAGGGGTTATGGCTAGTCGGCGGGGGGAGGGGCGGGCTGGCGGAGGAGGGGTTATGGCTAGTCGGCGGGGAGGGGCGTGGCTGGCGGAGGAGGGGTTATGGCTAGTCGGCGGGGGGAGGGGCGTGGCTGGCGAGGAGGGGTATGGCTAGTCGGCGGGGGAGGGCTGTGGCTGGCGGAGGAGGGGTTATGGCTAGTCGGCGGGAGGGGCGTGGCGGCGGAGGAGGGGTTATGGCTAGTCGGGGGGGAGGGGCGTGGCTGGCGGAGGAGGGGTTATGGCTAGTCGGCGGGGGAGGGGGCGTGGCTGGCGGAGGAGGGGTTATGGCTAGTCGGGGGAGGGGCGTGGCTGGCGGAGGAGGGGTTATGGCTAGTCGGCGGGGGAGGGGGGGGGGGAGGGGTTATGGTCGGGGGGGGGGGTGGCGTGGCTGGCGGAGAGGGTTATGGCTAGTCGGGGGGGGGTGTGGCTGGCGGAGGGGGGTTATGGCTAGTCAGCGGGGGGAGGGGGTGGCTGGCGGAGGAGGGGTTATGGCTAGTCGGCGGGGGAGGGGGTGGCTGGCGGAGGAGGGGTTATGGCTAGTCGGCGGGGGAGGGGGGTGGCTGGTGGAGGAGGGGTTATGGCTAGTCGGCGGGGGGGGCGTGGCTGGCGGAGGAGGGGTTATGGCTAGTCGGCGGGGGTGGCGTGGCTGGCTGAGGAGGGGGTTATGGCTAGTCGGCGGGGAGGGCGTGGCTGGCGGAGGAGGGGTTATGGCTAGTCGGCGGGGGAGGGCGTGGGCTGGCGGAGGAGGGGTATGGCTAGTCGGAGGGGGGGGCGTGGCTGGCTGGAGGATGGGGTATGGCTAGTCGGCGGGGGAGGGGCTGTGGCTGGCGGAGGAGGGGTTATGGCTAGTCGGGGGGGAGGGGCGTGGCTGGCGGAGGGGGTTAGGGCTAGTCGGCGGGGGAGGGCTGTGGCTGGCGGAGGAGGGGTTATGGCTAGTCAGGCGGGGGAGGTGGCGTGGCTGGCGGAGGAGGGGTTATGGCTAGTCGGCGGGGGAGGGGCGTGGCCTGGCTGGAGGAGGGGTTATTGGCTAGTCGGCGGGGGGAGGGGCGTGGCTGGGAGGAGGAGGGGTATGGCTAGTCGGCGGGTGGAGGGGCGTGGGCTGGCGGAGGAGGGGTTGGCTAGTCGGCGGGGAGGGGGTGGCTGGCGGAGGAGGGGTTATGGCTAGTCGGCGGGGGAGGGGCGTGGCTGGCTGGAGGAGGGGTTATGGCTAGTCGGCGGGGGAGGGGCGTGGCTGGCGGAGGAGGGGTTATGGCTAGTCGGCGGGGGAGGGGCTGTGGCTGGCGGAGGAGGGGTTATGGCTAGTCGGCGGGGGAGGGGGCGTGGCTGGTGGAGGAGGGGTTATGGCTAGTCGGCGGGGGTGGCGTTAGAGGCGTGGAGCATTGTGGCAGACAGTGGTGGGAGGTATGTGATGGTAAGTGGCCAGCTGCAGGGGGAGCGGGTGGTGCTGGTCAATGTATTTGCCCCGAACTGGGACGATGCTGGTTTCATGCGGAATATGCTGAGCCAGATCCCAGACTCTGTGACAGGAGGCCTGATAATGGCGGGGGGGGGGGGGGGGGTTTAACACGGTGCTGAATCCGGCACTGGATAACTAGGTCTAGAATGGGCAGGAGGCCGGCGGAGGCTAAGGTGTTGAGGGGGTTTATGGACCAGATGGGAGGGGTGGATCTATGGAGGTTAGCGAGGCCGGGGGCCAGGGAATTTTCATTCTTCTCCCACGTTCAGAAGGCCTATTCTCGGATTGATTGATTTGTTATGAGTAGGGCGCTGATTGCGAGAGTGGAAGATACTGAGTACTCGGCGATAGCCATTTCCCATCATGCTCTGCATTGGGTAGACCTCGAGCTGGGCAAGGACCGGGACCTGCTACCCGCTTTGGCGCTTAGAGGTGGGGTTGCTGGCAGACGAGGAGGTGCGCGGGCGGGTCCGAGGATGTATAGAGAGATACCTGGAGGCCAACCACAATGGGGAGTTCCGAGTGGGAATGGTTTGGGAAGTACTGAAGGCGGTGGTTAGGGGAGAACTGATCTCCATTAGGGCCCATAGGGAGAGCAGAGAGCCGAGCCAGAGGGTGATGTTGGTGGGGGAGATGGTGAGGGTGGACGGGGAGATGGTGAGGGTGGACGGGGAGATGGTGAGGGTGGACGGGGAGATGGTGAGGGTGGACGGGGAGATGGTCAGGGTGGACGGGGAGATGGTGAGGGTGGACGGGGAGATGGTGAGGGTGGACGGGGAGATGGTGAGGGTGGACGGGGAGATGGTGAGGGTGGAGGGGGAGATGGTGGGGTGGACGGGGAGATGGTGAGGGTGGACGGGGAGATGGTGAGGGTGGAGATGGTGAGGGTGGACGGGGAGATGGTGGGGTGGGACGGGGAGATGGTGAGGGTGGACGGGGAGATGGTGAGGGTGGACGGGGAGATGGTGAGGGTGGACGGGGAGATGGTGAGGGTGGACGGGGAGATGGTGAGGGTGGAGGGGAGATGGTGAGTGGACGGGGAGATGGTGAGGGTGGAGGGAGATGGTGGGTGGACGGGGAGATGGTGAGGGTGGACGGGGAGATGGTGAGGGTGGACGGGGAGATGGTGAGGGTGGAGGGGAGATGGTGAGGGTGGACGGGGAGATGGTGAGTGGACGGGGAGATGGTGAGGGTGGACGGGGAGATGGGAGGGTGGACGGGGAGATGGTGAGGGTGGACGGGGAGATGGTGAGGGTGGACGGGGAGATGGTGAGGGTGGGACGGGAGATGGTGAGGGTGGACGGGGAGATGGTGAGGGTGGACGGGAGATGGTGAGGGTGGACGGGGAGATGGTGAGGGTGGACGGGGAGATGGTGAGGGTGGACGGGGAGATGGTGAGGGTGGACGGGGAGATGGTGAGGGTGGACGGGGAGATGGTGAGGGTGGACGGGGAGATGGTGAGGGTGGACGGGGAGATGGTGAGGGTGGACGGGGAGATCGGTGAGGGTGGACGGGGACGATGGTGAGGGTGGACGGGGAGATGGTGAGGGTGGACGGGGAGATGGTGAGGGTGGACGGGGAGATGGTGAGGGTGGACGGGGAGATGGTGAGGGTGGACGGGGAGATGGTGAGGGTGGACGGGGAGATGGTGAGGGGTGGACGGGGAGATGGTGAGGGTGGACGGGGAGATGGTGAGGTGGACGGGGAGATGGTGAGGGTGGACGGGAGATGGTGAGGGTGGACGGGGAGATGGTGAGGGTGGACGGGGAGATGGTGAGGGTGGACGGGGAGATGGTGAGGGTGGACGGGGAGATGGTGAGGGTGGACGGGGAGATGGTGAGGGTGGACGGGGAGATGGTGAGGGTGGACGGGGAGATGGTGAGGGTGGACGGGGAGATGGTGAGGGTGGACGGGGAGATGGTGAGGGTGGACGGGGAGATGGTGAGGGTGGACGGGGAGATGGTGAGGGTGGACGGGGAGATGGTGAGGGTGGACGGGGAGATGGTGAGGGTGGACGGGGAGATGGTGAGGGTGGACGGGGAGATGGTGAGGGTGGACGGGGAGATGGTGAGGGTGGACGGGGAGATGGTGAGGGTGGACGGGGAGATGGTGAGGGTGGACGGGGAGATGGTGAGGGTGGACGGGGAGATGGTGAGGGTGGACGGGGAGATGGTGAGGGTGGACGGGGAGATGGTGAGGGTGGACGGGGAGATGGTGAGGGTGGACGGGGA